>NW_005841913.1:3030611-3075575 GCF_000455745.1 Alligator sinensis
CCCCCCCCCCCCCCCCCCCCCCCCCACTCCCCATTGCTGCTGGCTCAGATTTCCCCTCCCCACGTTACTTGTGGCGCCCATGCTATCTGTCCCAGGGGTGCAGGCAGGGAAGGGTTAAACTTCCTGCCAGGCTGCCACTGCTGCTCCTGCTGTCTGGGCTGGGCTCAGCCTAGAGAAGGGCAGCAGTAGGTCAATGGCAGTGGTGGGGGCTGCACAGGTAGATTAACTCTTCCCTGCCTGTTCCCCTGGGATAGACAGTATGGGCAAACACAAGTAAGCAGAGGGGGTGGGTGGGAAGTCTCAGGGGCAGAGGCAGGTGACAGAAGGGAATTCCAAAAGGTGGGACAGAGCCCTGGGGGTGGGGGACAACTGGGAGAGCCCAGGAGGAGCAGGGAGGAAGCCCAGAATGGGAGAAGGGGGAAGAATTCCTACCTTTCAGTCCTCCAGTCTCCTGTTGGCCTAAACATGCAACTGCTCCAAATTTGAGTTAGTACTAACACCCATTAACATTTGTGCAGCTCACAGTGTTAAGTGTAACAAGGCCCTCATGTGCTTGCTTATGAATCCACAGAATAAAGTCATGGCCAAAAATGAGGTGCAATTACATGGACAGAGGAAACAGAATTCTATCCTAGGCATACTATTTGTATGAAGTTGACTTATCTCACTGCATTATTTGCTCTGTCTATTTAATGGAACTCACCACGGCAAAATATAAGAGGTTAAACTTTTGTTGACTTTTCAGTTCTTTCATGTTTTAAATGTGTTATATATATGAAGATTCATGTTTCTCATACCTCTAGATGCTGTTGGTGTCCAAAAACTGTTTTCCAACAAAAATGGTTTCTAAGTTTAATAAAAGCATAAAACCCCACAGATTCTGTTACTATGTAAATCTTTGCAATAAACTTTGCATTTAAATGGCATACACTAGAATAACCAAACCATACCAACATTTCAGAATGCCAAGAGCTGTGACAGTCTTGTAGTATGATACTACAATCATATTTCTAGTATAAGAAAGTATATGAAGAGGGGTGGAAAGACAGAGAATAAAATCAATGGTAGGGTAGGTCATTTTAACTCCTTTCTATTCCATTTATACCGGGATTGAATTTGACTCAAAGCTGTTTAAAAAGAGCTTTTTCTGATGGTGAGTGAAATGGAATGATATAAATCTTCATGCAGTCAGCCAGAGACTTCTTTAAATGTTCCCTTAACAGTGAATGAACTAGGTGTCTGAACTATGATCAGCAATTGAGCCGGAGATTTTCAACTCTACAATATGTATTCAGTACCCTTTTTAAATAAGCTACCTTGGAAACACTGCAGAGTGGTTTCAGAAATATTAATATCAAAGGTGAATTAAAAAGTCTGATCACAGAACTGGGAAATGTAATGAAAGGATTCTTTGCTACATTTGGGACTGCCCACAACTACCGCCCATGGTGTCGGCAGCAATGGGGGGGGGGGTGGCAAGTGGCTGGCGGTGAGCAGGGACCCCCCATACCTGCTGGCAGCCATGTCAGCTATGAGTGGGGAATGGTAGTTGCCCGCAGAAGCCGGCGGCAGCTTCGGCAGCTTCAGCTGTGGCCAATCTCAGGGAGGCATGTGCCCTCCCGTTCCCCTCCCCCATTCATCATCAATGGGTGCAGGTAAAAATTGCACTCACCTATTGTGCAGCTGCCTCAAACTGCAGACTCAGTTGAGTCTGTGATCTACCAAGACTCTCAGATACTTTTCCATAAAGCTTCCATCTAGCCAGGTATCACCCATGTTGTATTTGTTTTTTGATTATGCTTCCTGAGGTGTAGGATTTTGTATTTGACTGCACTGAACTTCATCCCGTTAGCTTCAACCCAGATTTCCTATCTATTAAGATCCTTCTAGATTGTGCTCCCATCCTCCAATGTATTTATAGTCCTTCCCAGTTTCACATCATCCATAGACATGAAACAAGAAGCTTTCTATGCCAGCATCCAAATCATTAATAAATATGTTGAACAGCAATGGGCCCAAGCCAGACCCATGTCAGACTATAGTTGAAACCTCCTACCATTCTGAGACAGTTCCATTAATATTTACTCCTTCCTTGTGGCTATCGAAATAATTGTCTATCCACCTTATAGTAGTTTTGTCCAGCCCACACTATATCCATAGCATTCCCTTCATCCACCCAAGTACCTTGCCAAAGAAAGAGATCTAGTTGGTTTGACACAATGTGTTCTTTGTAAATACATGCGGCTGCTTGTGATCAGCCTTTCCTCCTCCAGGCGCTTGTACATGGCCTTCTTTAGGATATGCTCCAGTAACATCTCAGGTATTGAGGTGAGGCTAACTAGTCCATAGTTCTTGGCTCCTCCTTTCTGCCTTTTTTTAAAGAGGGCCACTACTTTGGCCCTTTCCCAGTCCTTTGGTACATGGCCTGTCTCCCATGACTTCATGAAGATATGGTTCTTAGTTACTCTATCGCCATGGTGTCCTCTTTAGTGGTGGCTGCATCTCCCCTTTTTCATACAAAATATTTCCTTAAGTTACATAAAAACGGGAGTCCCTCTGTCTGATCGAATCAAAGATTACATTTCATTGTCATGTCATAAATTAATGGTCAGCACAGTCACTTGTAATCTGTACATGTGACATCACACTGGCCTATGCCTTTACTCCCTTTTTCCTTCTCCCTGCCTCCCAGCTTCCTCTCCTCCTTTATCCAAAACTAGTCCAGAACAATTGGTGGCCCCTGGCAGTATGTGGGCTGTGAGGTGTTAACAAGCAGCCTGCAGGTTCGTGCTCAGTTGCCACTGCAGCCATTGCTCTTGCAGGAGTCTCTGGGCTCCCCTTCATTCTTCCTGCTTCTGGATCCTGCCCCCATTTCTGGGGCTAGAACAGCACAGTGGAAAGGGGCTGGGGTGCCCCTATTGCAAGTGTGGTTGGGGCAGGGTGATGGATGAATGTGCTGCGTGTTTGGAAACGCATGGAGCCAGACTGCCTCTGCCATGTACTGCAGGTGGGTTTTCTGCATAATATGCATGGCTGGGAGAGGAGTAGGGGTGGTGATTCTGTGTGTGTGGATGGTGGGGGAGCAGGCTGCTTGCATGGCAAGGGGAGCTAAGCTGTGCTTGGTGAGGAGCTGGAGTCGACGTGGAGAGGGACAGCTGGGCTGTGTGTATGATGGGAGTGACTCAGGGGGGCAACCTCACTGTTTGCATCCTGTGCAACCTTGACACCCCTGAGTCAAAAGCATAAAGAGTATGTAAAGAGCAACAGTCCAAGCAGATGATGTAAAGCAGTGCTACAAAATTATTTTAAATTATGTTACAATCAGTGTTTATACAGAACTCATCCTGTTATCAGTATAAAAAATATTTATTTTTTCTCTGTAATATAATTTATTTTCTTTTCATTCCATAATAGTGTGCATTTTTTTATGGCAGTAACACTCTTTGTATATCTGTGTGTATTTTCTAAAAAAGATGGTGCAAAATATAGAGAGGGAATAGATCAATACAGTTTGTATGCATTTTATTTTTAAGAGATGAGCCACGGAAGCTGTATTTATTCTGATGCAGCACAGTAAGAATCTAGGATGCTAAATATCATTGTGATCATATACTTTTGCAAAGATATACCTGTGTAGAACCCGGACTAGCATTTTCTTAGTAAGATGAATAATAAAAATATTCTGCTGTCTACTTTGCTGTTCGTTATAGAATATGGTAATCATGAGGAAGCTATCTGGTACTTATAATTCAGTCTCCATAAGCCGTGCTGACAAATGTCTAAATATTTCCATAGATAAACTGCAGAGCCCAGCAGGAGCTGCAAATTTCACTGTAGGTCGATCAAGTGATTTTTAGCAAACAAAATGAGAATTCAGTGTGACCGGGAGCAACTCTAAGTTATACAATCTTTACTTTATACCAGATGTTATTAAAGGAATTTCCCTTTTGTTCAATATCAACAAGGTTTTTCTCTTGACTGCACTCAACACAGTCACATGAAATCTTACCAACATTAAAAATATAGTCCCAAAATTAGCCCACACATTCACCCAGAGAAACTAAGGATTCAATGAGGTTGAAAAAATGTTAAAGAGAGGAAGAGAGAGAGGAAGAGAGAGAGAAGAAAGGGAAAGGGAAAATCTCTTATAATAGCTATATATCAAAACCAAATCCTTTTTTAGGATATTTTTTATAAATGGTTGTTGAAATAAATATAAAGCTTTATTCCAAAATCATTTTGTTAAAAAGTAAAATTAACACCAATGAATCACTGAAGAATGAAGCTGGCCATAAAACAAGAATAGCGATCAGGTGGGTTTTTGAAAATATGATTTTAGTTTGATGGACCAAATCATTTCAAAATTTCCCAGGAAAATAAGTATTTTGAAAAAAACAGCATATAGTGTTCCTGGAACAAAAAATGGTCCCTGCACTGTGCAGCCACTGAATGAAACAGACATTCTTGTCAGTATCACCAACAGGGTAAGACAAATGTCTGACTCCGGTACAACACAGAGCTGGGATTCTCAGACTTCCAACTCCCAAGCAGGCAACATTTGGAAAAGTATGAAGGCAGTCAATGAGATAGATGAAGTGAATGATCAAAATGCAGAGTCCCTACATAGGTCCTGTAGCCCACTACTGAGCTAGCCTAGAAGCTCTTGAGCCCAGATTCCTTTACCCCTATTAAGTGAAGAAGTGGACTTAGGTATCTACATGTGATTTTATTCCCTAGAAGTATAACTGAATGCCTGAGTGCCCTAGGTCATTGTGGTACATGGCTGGGCTACCAGTGGTATGGTGGTGGCCAAACCAGCTGCACAGCAGCTGCTGTTCCTTGTCCACCAAGGTTCGGCATCCAGGGTTCAAGTTCCAGTTGCTCCCTATTCCACACTTTCATTATAGTACTGCTCTTCTTCCCTGCTTCACCCCATCAAAAACTTTTGAACACAAAAGATGGATGGGTATGCCTCCTCTTTGCTGCCTTTTTGTGACTCAACTTTATGGGTTAGCTGAAACTGTGTTACAAAAACAGAGGTATAGATTGTAGACATGTTGGTCTAAGGACATAGGCAGACAAGGTACTTTAGGTAAATCTGATATCTTTTATTAGACCAACTCGAATAGCTAGAAAAAATTCTTCTTTGTAAGCTTTTGGGTACAAATACCCTTCATCAGGTTGAGGAAGCATCTGCAGTGTGCTCCTCTTGGATGGAATGAATAGTAAAGAAGGCAGAGGTTGGTATGCGTGCAAGACGGCCAGTCAGTGAAGATGTATACTGAGGAGTCAATGGGTGAGAGACAGGTTGGGGACAGATGCATTAATGAATTTTAGGCCCTTAGACTGGATGGAATAGAGTCACACTTGGGGGCCCAAGTCCACTTAAATGCCCATTAGGTAGAATAGAGTCTGGCCAGGTTTGTTATCAATATACAGCCCAACAGGAATCCAAATTGCATCCTGTCAGAATCCTGTCTTGTATTCCATGATAGTCTGTTAAACCCAAGTAATTTAGACAATATATTCCAGCCTCTGTGAATTGTTAGTCTTTTGTTAAAAAGCTTCTGAACAACTCTATTAGAGATATAAGTATAGTAGCAAAATTACCATATCTTCCTCAAGGTCCCAATCCTTTTTAGACTTAGGCATCCAGCCAACAATCAAAATCTTTCAGGTGGTTCTAATTCAGAAAAAGAAATTGTTGATGGAGTCAGGCATTTCTTTGATGGAACTTGGTTAGGCTTTTTTTTGTTTATTTAATCAAAAGACCTGTTTCATGAACATGGGAGGAGACTGCTTCCCTCAGAGCCATGCACTACTGCTTCTCCAGGCTGTCAGGCTCTTTTCTCTGTTTGCATGCTTCTCCCTGCCTGATTAATCTCCTTAATTCCCTGCAAAATGAAATCAATGCTCAGGAAAGCCTCTCTTGAGGAGCCCTGAGTTTGCCATTGTTTTGTGTAGAAACATGTCTCCATTATGTCTACTACTTGCATCATAAAACAACTCTCAGAGCATCTCTATCTTGTGTGAAAAGCAGCAGTGAGTCCCAGAACTGGCTATACTGTTACAGCAATATGTCCTGAGGGGCCTGAACACATCATGCTCACTGCAGTATGCTCCAGGCCCAGAAGTTCACCAGTTGGGCTGATCTGGGATCATCTCCAGTCATCTCTGTCTGGGCCACTGGAAGCCAAAGGATCAAGAGGATCAAAAGTTTCAAGATGCTGTGGACAAGTATGTCACTTACTACATTAACTGACTTAGCACTTTTTCCTATGTTTTCCTAACTAAGGTGTTTCAAGTCAATCAGCTACAGAATAAGCCATGGAAATAATTAGGTTGTTGATTGTTTATGAAAATGGAACGTTTTCTGTGGTTTCAGTCTAATTGTAATTATACTGCTTGAGATTTGTTTATTTTCCAATTAATACTGCAAGAAGCTGCTTGCTGTAGGCAAAGACAGGAAGTGAAACAGCACGCTTTCAGTATCTGAGCTTTAAACCTATAAGATTTGCCATTTTTCTGTCAGGATATATTAGAAGGCAAATGGAAATCCAGAATAAATCAGATCCCGGTATATTGTTGTCATTTATCACTGCACATTTCCCTCATTTATGGAGCCACAAATATTGAATTGAGAGGGGCACAATTCTTATGCAGCACACAATTCTGGCAACAGTTCAGGACTTTGCGAGTTTAGGCCTGTACAAAAGACAAGATGCCATATAGTAGGAATATGAAGAAGTTTTTGTAATATTTTGATGTTCTGAGCCTGCATCCATTTCTAGAACTCAGTTCTAATATAATCTGAGAATCTGCCTTTCTATTTCCTGTCCTTAATAAGATAAATAATAATAGCATCATTATAATAGCATATTATAAAATAATAGTATGATATTGTTATATAGTATGAATATGTTATAATGTTTATCCCACATATACAATCTCCTTTCAGAACACTTATAAACACTAATTCTCAAAAAGCCTCTAAAGGACACTAGAAATGTACCAGACCCATTTGATAAATGAAGAAATTGAGGGAGAGATGTTCAATGAGTTTTCCAAAGCCACACACAAAATCAGCAGCAGAGTCACCATGATTTCTCAGGTTTCTGAGCATGTTATGCTCTACACTGACAAGAAAAAAAATGTTGCAAAAGAAACCAGCAACACTGACACCCTCCCTGTGCTTTAGCATTTCTGACTGATGTTCAGAATTGCCCGCTGGAGACATCTACTGATCCCTGTTCTCAGGGTAAGGTGCTTATGTGCCTAAACATGATTTGCTTGTAGGCATCTCCAAAATCTCTCCATTGGATGTAGAGACTTCCTAGAGACCTAATTGGGTATTTGGAATTTCCTTTCTGGAGCAAGTGCTGAAAAGTTAGGTAGAGCAATGCCTAAGCCAGAGCACATACTGAGACAGATTGAATCCTGACCTTAGTGGTCTTTTCTTACAATGCATTGGCCGCTTTCATAAAATCATAAAATAGTAGAGTTACAAGGCATATCACGAGGTCATCTAGTGCAGCCCTATGCTCAAGGCAGTTTTGTCTGTGACTGAATTATCCCAGCCAAGTGCCTGTCTAACTTGCTGTTGAAACTAGCCAAGGGTGGAGATTCCATAACCTCTCTGGGTATCTATAACAGGGACCCATAGGTGGCAGAAGGGAGGGGCTATCAGGGCTTAGCCCCCCCAAACATGGGGCAGCGGTAGGGCCACAAGGCAGTCCAGCTGTGAGCTTCCGGCAGCTGCAGCACATTTAGGGAGGGGTGCTCACATAGAAGTGAGGGAGGGAGCGGGGCTGGGGCTAAGGCAAGCGCTGCACAGCCAGCACAGGACGTGGGACTGAGCCACAAGCAGCTTATCTGAGGGATGTGGCTCCTACTGCTACATGCACCCCAGGAGGCATGGGGGGGGGCGTGTGCCCCTGGATCTGTGAGAGGCAGGACAGACTACTGCTGGGGGCTGGAGCCAGGGATGCACCAGGCTCTTTCTTGTGCGGAGGGGGTTGGGCTGGGCTGTGCTCAGGGCAGGCAGCAGCAGTGCTGGAGTGGGGCTACAAGGGGGCTGCAGACACCCCAACATTTTCCATAGCCCCCTCACTTCCAGCATTGCCACCACCCCAAGTGCAGTGAGACACAGGCTCCAACCTGTCGTGGCAGCCCACCTTGCCTCCTGTGCAGATCCAGGGCACAGCCCCTTACACACCTCCCGGGGTGTGTGTAGTGTTGGGAGCCACCACCCCCTCCCGACGCTGGGCACCCCCCAGGGAAGCTACTGATGGCTCCATCCCTCACCCTGCCCAGCCCCAGCCCTAGCCCTGCTCCCTCCCTCACCACTGGGATCTTGATCTGCCCCCTCTATGGCCCTTTTCCCACCCCCCATGCCAACCCCAAAAGACTTACCTGCTGGGGGTGCGCACACGCTCACCCCCACAAAATAATTTTTCCTCCCTTTGCCTATGCAGGGATCCCTAATCTCTGTTACTTGAGGGAACATAGAGCAGTGTTGCAGAGACTAGGCTGGGGTATACAGCTTGCAGAAGGATGAACCTCTGGGTTCCAGGCTGCTAATGAGATAATACAGAAATCCTCTTACTGAGGCAGAGCAAGCACAACTTCCTCTGCCTCAGCAGGTTGTTGGGAGGCTCACTGCAAAGGGGAGGGGGTGCAAGAAGTAGGCTAGGGATAGAAATTACACAAACTGGTATAAGTGATTGGAAACTGGTTCAAGTCTGTAACACAACAGGACTAGGGACAGACATTCAAAAAGCCTGAGCCTGAATTAATTCAATCATTGCATGTTAGTCTAACCTGGCTAGGTTGAACTGGTTTGTAACTGTGCAGACATCCCTTCTGGATGGAGGAAATGCAGGCACATGCCTGCAGTGGCTCAGGCTAGAAGCCAGGGGGCGCTAGAGCATCCCTCCCTTCCCTTCCACAGTGCTGAGCTGAGGGGGCGGGGGGGGGGGCAGACCCCAGCAGGATGCTCTGATTAGGGAGGAGGTCCTCCCATCCTGCTCCTGACGAGGGAGCTAGCAGAAAGTTGACAACAGAGCATTGAGTTACACAACAGGAAGTTACACATGGAATTGTTAGCATTTATCAGTCCATCAAATAAAACAAAAGCCTCTCACATTAGTTCAACTTCTTCTTAAACAACTTTTTCCAAGGAAGGAATGAAGGGACATTACCAGCTACCTGTTGATTAGCTCCAAAAAGCCCTAAATTGACACTGTCCTGTCGGCCTTTGTCCTGTCTCCCACAGCATGGACCATAGCCAGCATGTGGTATGCTAGCTAATGCTGAGAGGTGTCTGTGTAAGGCAGAGAAAAGGGGGTAATCCCTGCTTGAGCAGGGAGGTGGGGGTGGGGAGGAGCAGGAGGAAGCCAGGCCAGTGCTGCTGTGCCTGCAGTTTCTGCTGGAGCTCCAGCCAGAGAGCAGAGGGGCGGGGCCAGCTCTGCTGTGCTGGAGCAAAGACCAGAGTCCTACACAGGGCTGCAAAGCATCTGGGATGCTGGGATGCTCTGGTTTAACTTAAAGCAGGAAGGGGTCTGGGACAGACATTGCATAATCAAGTTTGACCTAAACCAGTTAAGTCCGATGCTCTTACTACATTCAACCAGGTTTTTCTCAGACTGGTTTCAGCCATTTTCAAACTTGTTTATGTGCACTGAACATCTGTTCTGTTACAGGTTTAAACCAGTTTCTGATCACTTAAATCAGTTTATGTGTAATGTCTCTCCCTAGCCCAGAAGATCAGTGCATATAAATTGCTTTTAAAATGGCTTTTAAACCTGGATGGATGTAAAATCTGACTTAACTGATTTAGAGTCAACCTGTTTATTGAACTTCTGTCACAGATCCCCTCCAGATTCAAGTTAATTCACAGTCCCCCAGCATCCCAGGATGCTTTGAACCTCCCTCACAAGGCCTCCTCCCCCAAGATTGGTGGGCTAGCCTTGGTCCAAACTGTCTGCTCTAGAGAAGCAGGGAGGTATGCTCTAGAGCCCCCCAGCTTCTGGCCTGGGTCCCTGCAGGTATGTGGAGGCATTTCCCTAATCAAAAGTGAATTTCTGTTCACTTATTGGCTCAATCTACGCAGCTTAGACTAACCCACAAAGGCTTTCTGACCGTCTGTACTTAGCCATAGAGTTAAGAATTAGAGAGCCACAGACTACAAACTTCAGGCATCAGAAGGCTAGACTGTTGATTTAGTTAATTAGCAGCATTGCAGCCTTGATGCAAAGGAGTCACTGGGTCAGGCGACTGGGAAAGGGAGGAGAAAGGGGCCATATAAGCATGGCTTCTCTGCTAGTGGTTCAGTCTGGCTGAGACCTCCAGAAGAGAAGGAGCTTTGCAAGGAGGGATGCACAGAGAACCAGCTTTTTTGTTTTGTTTCTGTTTGAATCTGTTTTACCTGCAAAGCTTGGGAGTGGCTAAAGGGGAGATAGAAGGCTATGGTGGGGTGCCAATGAGACACACTACACTTTGAGCTCTGGGCCTAGAACAGTGAGGCAGCACCAGGGATCTAGTGGAAAGAGAGACAGGGAAGGAAGGAATATGGAAGCTGAGGCCAGCCATAAGAAGTAATGCCTTGCTCAAGGCAGAGATGAGGCCAGACCAAGGCAGCCTGATCATGAGCTGGGTAGAGCTGAGCACCCAAAGGTTTCTCTGGTTTCTGAGAACATCCTCCCAAGTTTTTAGTAATGTCAAGGTGTAGCAGATGAGGACAGGGTGGGCTGTCCTGGCAAACCAGTGTGGGATACGATTAGCATGGTCACCATGGCTACCCTCACAGGCAGGATCCTGTCACAGTAGCATGCTGAAGTGTTTAACCATTCTCATAGGGAGAAAGGTCTTCTTAATGTTCTACCTAAATTTCCTCTGCTGAAATGTTAATAACAGTACTCCTTGTCCTGCCCCCTGTGGCCACTGAGAACAGTCTCTCTCCACCCTCCATGTAGCCCCTCATCTGGTATAGAGACTGTTATTGAAGGCAATAAGCTTGAGAGCTTCCCACAACACAACTTCATGTTCTTCTTTCGATTTGGCAAACTGAGTTCTAAAAACAAGTAGAAATTATGTTTGGGTAGAGGTCCATGGAATTAATGCTTCTGATCACTGCAATATCTGCATATGACTAGCCTGCAGACATGACAGTGTCTGAATAGCATTTGCTGGCAGTATACACTGTCTTAACACAGTGAGCTGAGAAATGTGGTTCTAATCTTGGTTAATTTCATCAATTGATTTTTTTCAAAGAGAAAAATACTAGTGTAACTATTTACCAAAGTACCCTGATCAAAGAGAAGCTAGAAATCAGCTATTTTTAAGTAACTAGGGGATGCATACACATTAAAAAAGAATGTTAAAAAGCAGATCAAACTGATATCAAAGAAAGGTCATCTGAGACCAAAACAGCAATGACATTAGAAATAATATCAGAGCAAATGCTCTATAAGAAGCTTCAGAAGCATAAGTAAGGATGATAACAGTGCCTTTCTTCCAAGACCATCCAAGCCCAAGCCCAAGCCCAATCATTCTGCCCATTTTACAAAATAGCCTAGTGAATCTCAAAGAGGGCAGTGCCACCATTTTCAAAACTGGCCACTGAACTGGGTGAACAGTTTGAGACCATTAATAATTCTGTCCAGGTAGTACTGACTAGCCACAGGTCTAGCTGAATTTAACAGGAACTGTGCTGTTCACCATCAGGGATGGGAGGGGAGGCACTCACTTAATGTCTCTTAAGTTACATCCAAATTATGAAATTTGTGGTCTGTGGCCAAAGTTCCACATTATGCTTAAGATGTTTAAGTGATAATACAGTTTTTAGGCATCTAAATCTCTACGATCATTTTAGAGTGTGATCTAATCATCAGGTTACAGGCCAGGATTGAAGATGATCTCCTTCTTAGAGTCCTGTATAGCTGCTGTGTACTTACCATGCAGGGGAGAAGGAAAGCTGTATGGAAATTGTGAAGTGCTCACTGTCCTAGGAGGAAGGAAGGACTGAGCCTTTTCTGGCTGAACTTTAATACAAAAGGGTGGAAGGTGCTCTTGGCCGTGGCTTGATGCTAAAGAGTCTCTGTTGGCATATTGGAGAGGTGTGTTCACCCGCCATGATGTCGAGGGAAGCTGGAACCCAGATCTCCTATGTGCTGCTCAGTAGGAGTGTGAAAAATGGGCCATATTCAATTCGGATTCAGATTCGGCCAAAATCGGGCACAATGATTTGATTTGTTGATTTGAATCAGCTAATAGATAAAAGCACCAAAAAACCACACTGAAGCACCCAATCTATACAGGCTCTGTGGAGCCGAGTCGAACTAATGCACTTCTTTTGGTAAAGTGAAAGCACATTTTTTTTTCAGCGCCCTAAGTTAGTGGGCTGAAAGATGCACTGCACTCTCTCCATTTTACTTCCACCTGGTATGTGGATAGTCCTATTTCACTGCAGGTAAATCAATGTGCATACATGCCAAAGATTGCAGTTACATGACAATGGAAGTACCACATTCAGCCTATACAGGTGAAATAGAATCCCTCTATCTACCTGGCTGCATTGGCTTGGAAAAAGCAGGGGCTAAGTCAGACATCATATTGACAAAGCAGAATTTTTCCTAGTGTGTCTTGCTGAATAGACTGGAGGTCAATACAGAGGCAAGAATAAGGCTCAAGATTGTGCTGTATGGTCAGATACAAACATTACATTTTACTGGTGTAACCATAGGTGGAGGGAGAAAATATTATTTTTGGGGGGTACGTGTGTGCGTGCTTGTGCATACACGCACCCCCCCCACTCCCAGCCCCTCCCCCAACAGGTATTTCTGGTGTAGAGAACAGGTGTGAGGGGTAAGTTAGAGGCCCCCGCAGTGAGGGAGGGAGTGTGGCAGAGGGAGGGGCAGGGGCAGGAGCTGGGATGAATGGGACCCCAGGACCAGGGCAGGTTGTGGGATGCTCGGATTCTGTGCGACTCATTCAGGGGCACAGGGAGGCTTCTGCCACTGTGCACACCCCAGTGCAGGCCCAGGGGCATGTGCCCCCTGGATTTGTGCATGGGGTGCAGGCATGCTACTACCACTGTGAGCTGGGCTCTGTGCCCCACTGCCAGTGCCCCAGCAGCCCACCTGCACCCTGTGCACCAATTTGGGGGGGGCACGTGCTCCCCAGGCTTCCCCACACCCCTAAATGAGGCACCAGCTGAGCTGCCATGTGGTGCTCTGTGCTGCCACCACTGCCCCTTGTTTGCGAGGAGGGGGGATAAGCCCTGTTAGCCCCGGCCCTCCACTGCCTATGGGTATAAGTAGGGTGACCATATGGGACAATGTGAAATCTGGGACATTGCTATCTACCCTGCCTTTCAAGTCAGCAGTGCTGCTACAGGCACAGGTGGGGGTGGGGCAGCGTGGTGCAGCTCTGGTATACTATTCAGTCAGCTAAGGGAGTCAGTGACCTGTTAATCATCCATTGTTCTTCACTTCACAAGTGTTAAAAATCATCTCCCCTTTTAATGGTCATTTTACTAGTCAAGCTAACCTATTTTAGGGCAATTTTGCTGTCTGCTAGGGCTTCCTATTTCATAGTTCATGCTTCTCCACCTCCCCACCCCAGGCCCCAGGCCTCAGGTGTTATTTTTAATTTTCACTGGCTGGACAGGACTAGCCTCTAAAATCCAGGACTATCGCAGCCAAACCAGGACATTCGGTCACCATATGTATAAATGATTGGAAACCAATCTATACCCATAACAGACCAGAAATTCAATGCACACAGACTTGTTTGAAAATGGCAGAACGTGGTCTAAGATTTACCACCCCCAACAAAAGGGCAAATGTGTGTTCTATTCACTACCAATTCAAACTGTGCTGCTTACAGAAAACTATGTAACTTAAATCGATTCCATATCAGGCTTTTTGAAAGTCTGCACATAGCCTCACTGCATATAACATTAAAAAATGGGAAGCATGAAGAAGAAAACATTGGGTTGTTAACTGAGAAAGAAGAAGATGAAAGCCAAGGCTTCTACATTATTGATAAAACATTTACTTAAGTCTTGCTGAGAAATTAAGGACCAAAGGAACAATACTGCTAAAAGGGCTTTTAATTTTTCATTTGTACCAAGAGGCAAACAAATATTAATATTTGTTTTTATTTTTACATAACTTTTGCTTAGCTCTGTAAAACCAAAGGAAACATCTTTATGGGGAAATTTGACAGATCAAGGTTAACGACCAAAGGATTCTAATACAGCCACTCTCATTCATATATTCAAAAGGATTCATCATTTTGCTTTTACTCTTTTATCTATGTTTGTAAACAAAAACTTCAGGGACATGTGTCCTTAAGGACATCTTTGTCCCCTCTTTCCTTCTCTTCCCTCAATGAGCATTTGGGAGAAACCTTGTTACATGAAGGACATGAGGTTTTAAAATCAATCGGAGGCTTTCCATTGTCTTTCATATGCTTTCAATCACAGCCCTACTGATTACCTACATCACTATGTAAAACTTTTTACTTTTTTCTTCTTTATGCTCTATAAATAAGTCTTTTTTCTCATCTTCCCCATAAAATCTTATCCAGACCTATATTATTGCATACTATGCAATACTGCACTACCAGTCTCTAGGGCAGGTGTGGGCAATTATTTTATCTGGAGGGCTGCTTAATATCATTTGGTGATCGATCAAGGGCCATGAGGGTAGCCCCACCCTTGACAGATGCCCCACTCCCTGACCACCATCTTTAGACCAGAAGTTCTACTCCTAACCCCTGGCCTTTGCCACTGGAAGTTCCTCCCCTTGCCCCCTACCTTCCTACCCCACCCCAGAAATACTCCTTTTGGGAGAGGGTTTTGCTATCTTGGAACAAGAAAAAAAAAGAAATCATATAACATATTTAAATTATATTTCAAAAATATTTTTGTCTTGATTTATGCGAGTTTGCAGTGTGTATATAGACAGGTCTGCATAATAGCTCAAAATAACTTCTTATTTTCGTACATTGGGTGTGTGGGGTGTGGTTGGGGAGGTGGGTTTGCAGTCACTGGTGCTCACTGCTGTGCAGACTGGGCTGGATCCATGCTAGCAAGTGAAGCTCCTGACACTTCAAAACTGGGCCAGGCTGGCTCCATGCCTCCAAGTGCAGCTCCCCACTGGACTGCTAGTCACCTTTGAGCACACTGTAACAGGGAGCTTAAGCTGAGCCCCTGTTACTAAGGGTGAAACTAAGCATGAAACTAAGACTCAGGTGAATAAGGGAGTTAGGATGCACACACCAGGAATGAATAAGAAGTTAATGACCACTGCCAGACATAAAAGGTGGGGTATAGCATTAGATGTTGCCCTCGGGGCATGAGAAGAAAGGAGAAGAAGAACTGTTTTTGGCAGAATTGCCTGAAGATTGAAGGATGCCATGAACAGTAATGTGACAAGACATCCTCGGTCTGGTGAGATGCTTGGGAGGAACACTTACGTCCAGGATGAGTGATGGGAAAATCAGCCAGCAAGACGTTGGGGAGATGGAAGCCATGATCCCTGGTAGCCCCATTTCCCAGGATGGTTGATGGGTGTCTGATGTGGCAGCGAACAGCTGCAGTTGGGGAAGGAGTAGTGAAGGAACTCCACCCTGGGACATAGAGGCCAGCGACCAGCAGACCAGACCTCTGGGAGCGGGGAGAAGAATGAGGAGCATGACCCCAGGGGCCAAACCCCAAGAGACAACTGGCGTAGCTGGAGCTACGGGGAGTCCCCACATCCAGCAACGGACCAGCTGGGAAGCTGCAAGTTACTCAAGTGGCGATTTTGCCGCCTCACGCTAATGAGGCAATTAGTACGATTGTACTTTTGTTTCCATGTTAAATACAAACCAGCACTGGTGAAGCATCCCACTGTGTGGTCTGGTGTATCTTACCCCTCCTGTCAGGGATTAACATCATATTATTTTTCCATCTCCTTAGTCGTGGCAGATGAGTCCTGAGGAAGGAGGGGCAGATAGTAGATACACTCCCACACACACATTTTTATTTCCTGCCACAGGAAGTCCCCTTTAGCCTGATGAACCAATGTAAAATCACTGCATTGCAAATGTAGATCAGAATTTCATTCTAAATGTAGACATTTTTCTTAAAGGATAAAATAGCAGAAAACAAATGCCCAACTAACTCTATAAATATATTAGGTGTGCGTAAGGGTGGAGATATCAAGTGTCTGAAAGAATTTAAGGAACTGCTGTTTGTAGCTGCTGTTTACATTTTATAAGGCAGCATAAAGGAAAGAGAAAAAAATGTATATATATGGTGGCAACATGGAAGGCAATGCTGCTGTACAGCATTTCAGTGACAGTCAAGTGTATACTGTTCCATATGCTAGAGAATATGATTGTTTATTTTATATCTAGAAGGTTAACAAATATTACATCTTGCTCAGATGATTCTCCAATTGAAAATGTCTTTTTAGACAAGAGGAGACTTTGTCCATATTTATTTGATAGCAGATAGACTGGAGAGAGCTGAATATTTCTAAAACACCCTGTTTCCCAGGTGTCAGCAACTGCCAAATTTATGTGAAAATCAAAATGCTTACTGGCTATTGTGTGGTAACTGAAGTGAGAGAGAATTTAAGCCAATGTCATCAACATGCTAAGAAAATTAATGAACACTGTCAATAGAATAGATTTTTTTTGTCATAATGCTTCTCCCCCAGAGGATCTGAGTACAGACTGTTCCAGTAAGCATAAGCATTTTGTAAATGGAAAGTGTATCTAAGGGCCAACATTCCTTTTACTAGTTTAATGTTCATAAAAGTTTAGGGAAGAAAAGCTACTGTTTATTTTTTTCATATATTTCCTGCAGCATATATCCTCTAACAGGAATGTATGTCTGGAGGGAGGGGATGGTCCAAATCACATCCTTCCAAAAGAGGCAAAAATTGCTGTCAAAATGAGACCTTTGGGACTTCTGAAAAGCATGTGCCCTGAAAATGGGAGAGCAGCTTGTTTCCTTGGCTTCCAATTTGTAATAATCCTAAATGTGGGACCATTGGTGTTCAGGGTCTCTGAAGAACTCCCCCAAAGTAATCTGGAGTTTTGTTGGTGGAACACTAAATGAAAGGACCATGTATTCAGGATTCTCCTGAATACTGGGACTTCAGAAACCTGGGAGTATTAGGAAAAACTCTTTCACTGTGAGGGTGGTTAAGCATTGAAACAGGTCATTAATGAGGTTGTGGAATCTCCATCAAGATTTTTAAGAATAGGTTACACTAGGACTAGGCTGAAGTGGTTTAGAGATAGAGATGATGATGTATTGCTCTGAGCAGGAGTTTGGATTAAAAGACTTTTTAGGTCCATTCCAGCAATACTTTTCTACAGTGACTGTAAAGGTAAGTCACTTAGGACAAAAGTTTCAGTATTGAGGGATAATGTATATATCATATTTTGGAAGCATACAGTAAGCAAAAAACCCCTAAACAATTAACTTGTGGTGCTGTTTTCCAATGCCCTTCCCTTTCATCTGTCCCTCCCTATTTATATTGATAGGTGTATAGATAAGGAAGAGGCAGACAAGGTTCCTTGGGTGAATTTGATATCTTTTATTAGACCAACCCAAATAGTTGGAGAATAGTTATTAAGCAAGCTTTCGGGTTCAAAAACCCTTTGTCAGGCTAAGGAAGTTTCAGCAGTTGGTGTGTGCTCTTCCTGGACGGAATGAAAAGGAAGATGCATTCATTTTTTTGTCTGAAAACTGTCTTTTGCATAATAAGCCCTACAAATGTTTACTAGTAAATAGTAGTAGGAGTGTTTGACGAGCAGGTGTTTTCCAAGTATATTTGATAAGAAAGTATACTTGATAAGAAACAGTAGTAATGCTTTTTTTTTTTTTAATGATGTGTATATGCCAGACAGAATGATGGGCCTTTGATACTTTCATCTGTGAAGCTATAATAGATTCAGTTATAGAGTTAAATAAACTACAGTGAAAATACAAATTTGCTTTACAGCATTTTTATATAGAAATCACTGGTCACTAGAATACATGCTTTGAAAACAGGGTTATATCGGAACAATTTCTGTGTGCACTTCAATGAAAAAGCAAGATTAAAAATCCAGCAAGCTCATTCAGACATTAGGAAAACCTGTGTCTATTGCAATGATTATGTTTGTTTTCTGAAATCACTATATTTATATCAGTGTTATTGCTTTTCTGCTCTCTCTCATTTTCTTTCATGGACTCTTGAGAGTATTTCAATATGAGTGCAGTTGCATGTTACACTTAGACCATATGAAAGCCACTTAAAACATGAGCATCTGCATATTGAAGCTCATTAAGTCATGCTAAATACCCTCTGAGAATCTCAAAGTTATGCCACCTCAGGTGAGGGTTAAATCTGGGCTGTGCTATTTAGCTCATGTTAGGGTAATTTCAGTCTCCTCCACAGTGATGAAATGAGCAATATAGTCCTCCAGCATCTCAGGATGCTCTGCTCCCCTCCCCCAGCAACCAACCCCATGGCTCCTAGCCATGCCCCTGTACTTTAGTAGCAAGTCAGAGTGGTGAAGGCAAGAAATATTATTAAAATTTAATGTGTGACTGTTTACAGCATGTTCTCACTTTAACGATGCTTAACATTCCTGATATTTAGTATGGTCTAAGTGTAATGTGTAACTTCATCCGAAAACATTATCTCATTAAACCCAGGCTTAATGGTAAATAGTTACCTGATCTTTGAAAATGATCTAATAAGCCTGATTCCTCCCCATTGTAAATTTATGTAAACCTATACAAAGCAAATATTGCGTGCTATCAGGCCACATGATGCATGGCTGTAAAAGACTATGAGTTAACAGGCTGTGGATAATGAGGCCCCCAAGTAGACCTACACTTATTTCCACCATTGTCCCACATAAGTTTCAGGCTCTCTCTCACAAAGCGGGTTAACTATATTTGAGACAAGAACAAGAACAGTAGGTAGAATATGCATAATAGGTGATGAAAACTTAAATATCGTGGGAAAATGATAAAGTAACTGACCTAAATGGCTTGTGTGCCTCAAGCTGTAAAGTGGCCTCAAGATCCTGTGTTCTGTAAACTGAACTAAATATGACTCCTTGATTAAACCTCCTGAGTTTTTAACCTTCTATTAGGATAAAATGAAGCCTGCCAGCAGTGCCACAGACTAAGTAAATTTCATTTTAAGATTCTGTGAAAACAAATGTAAATTGAGACTGAATTATTATTCATTAAAATTCATTATTTACAGTGAATCCAAAGGTTTCTACTTTAAATAATGGTAACATTGTATCACAAAGAAGCATCAATAGCTTATGCTAATTTCCTTTGTCATGGATTCCCCAGAAGAATACTTGCTCAGGACACCCAGCCTTAACACAGTCTCTTTAGTAGCACCCAGCCACAGTTTCTAGTGTGGGTGGCTGCTTGGACACTGAGATGGCCTTCTGGTCCCTGAACTCCCTGGTTATCCATGTCCCCCTACCCTCCTTTCAGAGAACTATTTTCTGTCTTTAGCTCCCAAAGAGGGATTTTACCTTTTTAAGGGTAAAGGTATTGGCAGATAGCTCTTCTTAAATAAGATCAACATGTATTAATCAATACAGCAGACAGAGTCCTTGGGATACATTGTCTAGTCCAGCTCTTAGGTAAAGTTCTTGTCAGGCAGACAGTCTAGGCTGTTCCCTTCCAAGCCTCTTAGTCTCTCTCCCTCCTACTTTTTAGGCTTGTGTGAAGTGGCAAGTATTCAATTTGGATTTGGATTTGGCTGATTCAGAGGGACAGTGATTCGATTCAGTGATTCGAGTCACTGTCCGGATTCGATTTGGCTGATTTGGATTCAGAGATTTGGCACTGATTAGGAGATTTGGCCATAGACTATATTGAATCACTAAAATCCTATAACTTTGTCATTTTTTTGCAGATTTGGATGAAAACAGCAGGGATAGTAGCCCCTTCTGAGAGCATGAAGTTTTCCAAGTTTCAAGGAAAAAGGTGTAGGGGTTTCTGTGAAAGTGCACCTCAAACTGTTGATAGCAAATTCATATTACTTGTGTGTGTTAAGGGGTGTAGGTTATAGCCGTGCTGGTCTAAGGACATAAGCAGACAAGGTTTCTTTGGGTCAGTCTGATATGTTTTATTGGACCAACTGAATAATTGGAGAAATATATTTTAGCAAACTTTTGGAATGAATAGTAAAGAAGCCAGAGGCTGGCATGCAATGCAGGCAAGAAAGCCAGTTGGTTAAAATGTAAACTGAGGCATCAGGGGGTGAGAGACAGGTGTGGGGGGGGCGGGGGTGTGGTGGTGAGGGGAATGTAGCAGGTAAAAGTGGAGAGGTACCTGGGGAGTCATATTTCAGGCAAATTATAGTGTGTCATAAATCCAATGTCTATAGGCTCATCTGTGAAAAGTGTTTTGTAAATTCAAACAAGCACTGAACCTCACTAACCTCATCACCAGAAGCAAACTTCCTACAGCCCAAACCACACCGAATGGCTCCAGAGCATGCCATGACAAGAAATGAAAAACCTGCCAACACATCTCCACCACCCCAACAATTACTACATCCCACAACAGAACCATCACCATTCTTGGATCTTACAGCTGCACCTCCAGAAATGTTATATATCTCATCCAGTGCATCAAATACCTTGATGGAAAATAAGTAGGAGAGACCAAACAACAACTGCACACCAGACTGAATGCACACCGAAAATCAATTAAAGACAAGAATACCCAATTACTACTGGGGGCACATTTCTCACAAGAAAACCACTCTCTCTCCAATCTCTCAGTTCTGATCCTCAAAGGGAATTTACAAAACACTTTTCATAGATGAGTCTATGAACTTAACTTTGTCAACCTCCTAGATACAAAAACTCATGGACTCAATAAAGACATTGGATTTATGGCACACTATAACCTGCCTGACATCTGACACTCCAGGTACATCTCAACTTTTACCTGGCTACTACATCCCTCTTCCTCCCTCAACCCCTGCCCTGTCTCTCACTCCCTGATGCCTCAATTTACATTTTCACTGACTGGTTTTCTTGTACATCAGCCCAGTCTCTGGCTTCCTTACTATTCCTTCCATCCAGGAAGAGCACACACACCAACTATTGATGCTTTCTCAGCCTGCTGAAGGGTTTTTAAACCCAAAAGTTTGCTAAGACATTTCTCCAACTATTCAGTTGGTCTAATAAAAGATATCAAATTGGCCCAAAGAACCTTGTCTGCCTTGTGTGTGTTAATGCAGAGTGGGATGAATAAAGCAGGGATGGTAGCCTGTAACAGGGGGCCTTCCCAGTGCCAATTAGATCTCTGTTTGACCACTTGTTTCTGGGCCAACCACCCACCCCTCTTTCTCCTGCCATACCTTGATGGAAAACTGATTCAGATGTTACCTAGGTGGTAGGCTGCCCATTTAGGCCCCTGATGTCTAGGGGTGAAAGCCATTCCACAGTTCTGTACCTTCCCTACATTTTGGCTCACTCCTCGCAGATTGCATCCTTCACCCCTTTCAGCTGTGGTCCCCTCTCTGGGACTTGGACTCCCCCTTAGGCCCTGGCCTCATCTTTAGGCCAGTCAGAATCCCAAGCCTCTCGCTCTGGGCATTCCTTGCGGTGGGCTGCTGGCCCTTCAACCCCCACTTCGGTTCCTGGCCATAGCACAGACCAATTGAGGGTACCTCAGTTCAGTTCTGAGCCACCTGCATATTCTCACCCTCACAGTTCCACTGCAACCAGTAAGCCGCAGGCCTCTCAAAGATCTTACAGGTCTGAGCTTTCCCCAGTCAGGACTGTACATGTGTGCATTCCTTGCGGTGGGCTGCTGGCCCTTCAACCCCCACTTCGGTTCCTGGCCATAGCACAGACCAATTGAGGGTACCTCAGTTCAGTTCTGAGCCACCTGCATATTCTCACCCTCACAGTTCCACTGCAACCAGTAAGCCGCAGGCCTCTCAAAGATCTTACAGGTCTGAGCTTTCCCCAGTCAGGACTGTACATGTGTGCAGTGGCTGGAGGTTATCAGGCACCCCTACCTGCCTTTCACCAGAGAGGTTCGCGGTCCTGGCATGGGGCTTCCACGCCACAAGCAGTCCCATCAGCCCTCCCTACCCTGGCAAGATGCAGTTTTAGGTCATGCCCAGGACCTGAGGTCTTCTCCTTCCGCTAGCCCCAGTCCATACCTCCAAGTTTGTCCTGGCATGGGAGCTCGACAGGGACATGTTCTTCCCCTGCTGGCTGGTGATAAACTAAACTGCCACCTCCAGCTCTGAAAGCAGGGCACTAAATGGTTCTGAAAGCAAATAAAAAAAGGAAATAGGTGCAGAGTAAGTTGGATGGCACTCATTTTGTCTGCAGGTGGAGCTTGGGGAACCCCAACAGCAGAAGCTTCACCTTCAGGACCACCAGCTGCTCCACCAAACCAGGATCCAAAGAGGTGATGTGGGATGTCACAACATCCCCAGCAATGCTGAACACTCTCTCACTCAGAACGCTGGTTGGTGGACAGGACAGGTGTTCCTGGGCAACCATGGCTGGATCCTTCCACACCTGGCTGCTGGTTGCCCAGTAGGCCAAAGGGTTGCAGTGCAGTGGCTACACATCCTCAGTTAGATAGGTAGCCACTTACGCCTCCACACTACCTGCCTGATGGTGGGGTCTGGTGCCTCTGGACCCCAAAATTGAAGCCATTCCCTTGGCCCACATTGGCAATGGCTGAGGTGGAAGAGATTGGTTGGAGTTCTAGCATAGGAAAGTGTATCCCCCTCCTCCATGTCCCTCTGCCTTTCTGCCTTCCTGACTGTTCACCAGCACCTCTGTCCAGTGATCAAGGGTTTTGCTGCTGCAGATGCTCCCCTTTACCTTTCGGTCACACATGCCCTCCAGCACATGTACTGTACTGGACCTCAATGGATCCAGCCATTTTTTTATGCCCTCCTTCAGCCGCTTCACCAGTGCCTGCACCTCTGGTGAAAGTGGCTTGCCCCAGCCAGGAACATAAATCCCCTGGAACTCAAGCTGCCTTCTCAAGGAGGGCATCACCAGTGCTGTGGCTCTCGTGGCTTTGATGAATGGCTTGAAGACCACCAAGATCTGGGAGATGGTGTCCCACTCCATTTTGTGAAGGGGGCCACTGATCCCCATCTCCCCGAGCAAGGCCATCTCATGGATGGCCTTCTGTTGCTCGACCAGCCTTTTGAGCATCAGGTATGTGGAGTTCCACCCAGTCCCCACATCCTGCATGATTTTGTACTGCAGGATGCTCAGCTCTGCCTGTTTGTCCCACAGTATCCTGACCCCCTTGATGCTCTGGTGGAAGTAGCCTGACACCTTCCTGCATTTTGAAATGAGATGGGTGGTAGTGGTAGTGACAGCACCACCACCAGGAGCCCTGTCCCCCTCCAAGGCATCCCTGACTATGAGGTGGAACTGGTGTGCCGCACAGTGGATGCCAACAAAGTTAGCATCATGCACCACCTTCACCATATTTGCCCTGTTGTTGGTGACCATGAACCCACGGGTGAGCTCACTCTGCCCAACGAGCTACTCCTGCACTATGCAGTTCATGGCCTCCAGGATCTTGGTTGCTGTGTGGGACTCATCCATCACCTCCACTTGCAGGAGAGGCCACTGATGCCCTGACTGATCACATCAGTGCCCTGTGATGGAGAGGTAGGCATGATCTCCACCCTGGCTGCTCCAGATGTCTGAGGTGAAGTGCAAAGCTACCTGCCATT
Source organism: Alligator sinensis (assembly GCF_000455745.1). Lineage (NCBI taxonomy): Eukaryota > Metazoa > Chordata > Crocodylia > Alligatoridae > Alligator > Alligator sinensis. The sequence continues at coordinate 3,054,377 of NW_005841913.1, forward strand.
GTGCCTTCCATAGGTCCTCCCTCAAGTACTCCCTGCATGCCTCATGCAGGGAGGGCACCACCATCCTGCTAAAGGTGGTGCATGTGTGCACTTGGTAGGATGGGGCCACAAACACTATGAGCCACCTAAACCCTGGATGCTCAACAAAGGAGAAGGGCTGGCCATCCAGAGCAAACATCTCCCCAATGCTCTGGGTGACCGCCCTAACCTTGGGAATGTGCCCCCTTTGTCTTCTCCTTTCTCCCACTGGTCCAGGCTGGCCTGCCTCTCCTTCTTGGGGATGGGGGCTTTGGAGTGACAGGGAAATTTATTTTTGGGCACACTCCCACTGGTGCCAGGCTGAGGACGAACAAGAGCAAGAGTGTGCTGCCTCCTGAGATGCAGCAGCATTGCCATGGTTGTGAAGTGTTTCACCTCCTTGCCCTGGCTGATCTACTTTTGTCAGTCCTGGCAGGTAGAATACCTGGGATCATCTGCCACCTCAAAATGATCCCACATTACACTACTCACCTGCTTCTGGGTTAAAGGTAGGGATCCTGCCTTATCTGCCTCCTCAACAGGCAGAGGCACAACATCAGGGGAAGTTGAGCCACCTCCCCCCACAACCTCCCCTGAAGTGCCTTCCAGAACAGATCTGCCTCTAGGGGAACTTTGAGGGGTGTGGAGAACAAACTCAGATTCCCCCTCTTTCCCCAGAATTTCCTTAGCTATGGCACTCAGCTCCTCTGCTTCCAGATCCAGCTTCTCCTCTGGTACTGGAAGGCTCACACGGGGAACTGAAATTGGGGTGCAGCCTGTCATGCTCATCTGAATGGTTATTACTTGTGTTAGTGGAGGTGGTGCATATGCAGACATTGCCCCCACCTCCTTGCTCCCACTAGCAGCAAAGGCCACACTACACTGCTGCAACTACATTGAAGTCAACCTATTGCATGCATTATTTTTGTCACATGCTTAAGTACATTGTTGAAAGATCAATCCAAAATATGGGGGGGGTTGTCTGTTTGAACAAAAAAGTTCTTTTTCTCCCAATTCATAAGTTAATTCTGTAAGAATGTCAGGATATGAATTTTCAGTAGTTGCAAGGTTTTCTTTCCATATGTAGCAAAGTTCAGTGCCTAACCTGTGAACCCCACAGACTTTTAAAGGAAATGTTATAAGACCTCAGTGCAGGAAAAGTAAAGCACTAAAATCTATTTAAATTAATCTGTGAAAATATCAAATGTTATTGGCAATTAATGGTATGGATTCCCTGATTTAAAAAGAATAGCAAACAACATTTTAAATATATATATAGTAGATCAACAGAATGTGTTTACAGTATGCCATAGAGCATTACATTATAATGAGTCAGTTAATGTGACATAATCTGAAGTGACAATGCAAACTGATGTTGCTTTTTATTTCACATTAAGAAAATGCATGTCATTTTCTTAGAAACAGGTAATTACTAACAGAACATGGACATTTTAATCCTTATACATCAGTGGAGTGATGTAGTCATTGATTATCTGCCTTGTATATAATTTCAAGATAAAAAAATGAATTTCCTTTTTACATGTAAGATAATTGGTAAACTTTGAGCACAGAAAAATGATTATGAAAGATTTATGCTAGAAACCCATTTTAGCATGTGACATGTTTTGGGTATATCCAAAATCTGTTTGACATTCTCAAGTTTATTGTATTATGATCTAACATGACAGACAATTCTGTATTGCAGAGAGTAGAGCTTTGAATCAAGATATATTTTTAAAGATATTGCTAACAGGAAATAGTTGATTGAACTTCATCTTTCTAACTAGTACATAGCAGTTCTAACAATGTTGGTACGGACCTAAGAACTTAAATGAGCATTGCATTGTACTGTAAATGACACCAGAGGTAGGCTGTAGTTTAAACAACAACATATATGAACTGACTTCATAGACCAAACCCATGTGTGAATATTCTGATCAGGGTTGCCAATTGTCAGTAAATTTATGAACTGCCAGTAAAAAATCAGGCTAAAAATCGCTGTCAGTAAAGTCTATAAAAGTAAAATTTAGCTATCAGTAAAAACACTAAGCAGCTGCAGCTTGATTGAAGCTCCAAGATACAGAATATAACAGTACCACTTGGTGTCTGAGTGGGAGCATAGCAATGTGCAAGGAGCATTCCCTTACCCATGTGCTGGTGCTGCTTTGTCCCAGGCTGTCTTTAACACTTCTGGGGCATAGGTAGGCTTCTTTGGGGGTCTGTGGTGGGGCATGAGGAGCAGGGCTGGTGAGGGTAAGGTTGTGTGGTAGGCTTGAGGGGGCAGCATGATGCAGGGAGCATTAGGATATGGGGTAAATAGGGAGCCCTTGGCAGGACAGGGGGAGATGGGCAGCACAGTATAAAATCATTGCTGAAGTCCAGTAGGGGTGCCAACTCAAGACTTTTTTTACTGAAAACTTTTTACTGACAACTGAGCTTTTTAAACCATGGTTGATGTTAAATCTCTAAATTTGAACCCAGCTCTTCTAACTGGGGCCTGACAGCAGGGCAGGGCCTGGTAGAACAGTAAACTTTATACTGTGTAAAACATATATCAGTAAAAACACACAGTAAAAAAAAAAAGAGTTGCCTTTCAGTGGATTATTAGTAAAAAAATAATTTATTGGATTGTCCAGTCTGATTCTAATGTCAGTTGAAATTTAGTTTAAAGTACAGTTTGCTTGTTGCAGAGACTTTCAGAAATTCAAACAGGGGTTTGGCAGCCCACTTCCTTGGATTTCATTGGGAGTTAGGTGCCTAAATATCTCATTAGATTTAGCTCAAATCAAAATAAGCTAGGTTTACATTGCGGGTCAACTGTGACAACAGGGATTTGTGCCAGTTTAACAACATCATTTTGAATGGAAGACTTGTATTATTTCTCTGTTTAACTTGAATTGCTGGAGAAAAAAAATGTTAAATAAATTTAAACCACTGTGTGGGAGTTTCTATCAACTGAAGTGAGATCATATTAACTTATCTTGTATCTACTACCCCTGGGGCCTTGTCTATACTGGAAAGTTTTACCAGCAAAACTCCAGTGCTCCTTTGCAGTGGCAGTACATCATTTTTTCTGCCTTTGATTACCTCACCCCTTGTCACTGGAATAAGGCTTCTGCCTTCACCTAGAAGCTGGCAAAAGGTACATTTAGATAAGTGTGTTCCTTCAGCCAGCTTCACTTTGCGCTCTTGTAGTTCAGCTCCTCACTGGAGCACCATCGGGCTGCCAGATACACAAACATGTTTACACCTTGGCAGTAGCCATCAAACATTTGAGCTGTAAGTAAAATCAAGGTCTAAATCCCTATAAATCAGGTGTGGAACTTCATGAGTACCAATGAAGAATGGTATTCAAGTTTAAATAAATAGTGTCTATGTTGAAGATCACCCCACTTACCTTTACTTTAACTGGTGATATTTGTAATATTGCCCTGCGACAACATAGGACATAAGCAATTTAGATGTCTGTCTCCTATTTTCTGAAGTGATGTAGACCCAAATTTTAAAGGCCTTTAGGGCACAGAAGTGCAGGTCCCAGGTCTAATTAGTGGCACTTCACAGAAAACGCCATGACTTAAATCGATCCTCCTGACCCAACAGACATTAGCTGTTGGGCTGAAAGTGTGGGAGATCGAGCTCCAATTTGGAGCTGATCTAGGGAGAGAGGCTGCATCTTTGCACCCTCTTCTCCTAGCTCCACCCTTCCTCCCTCTTCCCTGAGCTCTGCCCCCCCTCCCCTCTCATGATGGAAAGGGGAGAAGGCAGGGGAAGGAGGTCCATTCTGGGGTTTCCCCATCTGTGCTGGGGAGGTGGAAGGGACTGGAGCTCAGGGGAGAAGACTGTCCCCAGACCTTCACCCAAAGTTGCTATACTGAGGAATTTCTCTCGGATTTGGATCCAGGACATTCAAACTCAATTTCAGTGCTCTGGCCCTTAAGGTCAGTGCAATCTTGAGAATGTAACAGAAGGTGTTTGAAATCATACCCGACTTTTACTTGTGAGAACGCTCTTTGGTTGTTAGGGTGTGTCTGCAATTTTGACTTGGTTTTCTGAGGATAAAAACCTTACAGGATATGCCTAATTGCATCAGATCTTGCTAGGGAGGGCCATTAGGAAAATTTGCCCTCTCACCCCTGACCTGTGCATGCTGCATGCTAAAAGAAGGGCAGGAAGTTGTGCTCTATAGAGGAGATCTATGGCTTTTTTGTGGTTTGTTTGTTATCTCTGCCTGGAGCATACCAAGGCAGTGATGTTAGGCATGCTTAGCATTGCTCCAGCTGCTATTATGCTTTTTTTTTTTTGGTATGCCGGGCGTGTGAAATGGGACTGAGGGGACAGGTTTTTTTCAGAGAGCCCCTCCCTAGCATGGTCTGATACAGAGTGGACATATGTTGAAGGCTGGTGGGGAAGGGGTTGATTGGTTTTCTGTTTGTTTTGTTTTTAATGTCAAAACTGAAAGACTTGGCTGTGACTTTTCTATGGAGTTTTCTTAGCCCCCTTGGAAATCCTGCACGTGTAATACAGCTGACATGCTAGCCCATTCATGCAGACACATTGGATATCACTAGGCATTCTTTAAACCAACAATATTTAATATGATTCAGTGGAATATTGAGGGGGGGAGTCCTAAAGAGACAAAGGTAGTATTTGCAAGGAAAACAAACAAACAACAACAACAGTCGCTATAGGTCTCTTCTACAGAGAATTTGAGGGGTTGAAAATTGATTGTCCCTTGAGTTAATTATCTATTTGTGGATTTTATATCAATAACTATGCTGGGTGGCTTATAAATTTAAAATCTTTGTAAAAACTCTGAATGCAGAATGCTTGACATTAGACCTTAGCTCTTCTGAAAATTTGACCTTAAATCTTTTAAAATTTCACCTGCCCTCACCTCCCATCCTCCCCACCAAAAGTTTTAGTTTCGCTTTTCTTTTTGTAAATATACTGGGAAGAGAAATGTAGAAGGAAGCTTGATCCTGACTGTTGAAAGTAGGCAAAACTTCAGGAGAGTATGTGTAGGTTCTGGCAACATTTTAGGGGCTAACTCTGTGCCAAATGAACTCAATGGTGGACTTCTCAATGACATAAATAAGAAACTATGCTATCATGTTAATATGCCAAATTCCATTAAAATTGTTCAAGGAACCTGGAGGGTCAAATAAATGTATTACTGAGAAGATTACATTACTGTTCTTTCTTTCTTTCTTTTTTACTGAGGTTTCCATTGCTTAAATTTTAAACCATTCCAGTTAATCTACATGAGTCCTTATTTCTTAGGTGACATCAAAAAATGAAAAGCCGTTAAAATGATCGAAACTGGTAATTTTGAAAGGTATTATCTAACAGCAGCTGGCATATGTCATTCCAATGATGTGTCAAATGACTATGTTTATCTTTCTTAAGAAAGAAGTTAGAAATACAGAACCAAATTCAGCCATGGTGTTGCTGAATTCTCTGAAAGACAGTCACCTTGTGGATAAAGATGGCTTATATCCATTCAGTAAATTATCTTTTCCTTTTTACAGGTAAATTTCATAAAGGGTTAATAAATGAGTCATTGGTGTTACAAACCACCTGCATAGATGAAGGGTTTTTTTGGAATTGGTAAGAAAAATATCAGAAGCAGTTATATAACAGGTCAGTACAGTGTCTGTGTCTCCCTAAGGGGTGTCTCAAAAATAACTTTTAATACCTCCGAGTAAAGAACCTATTTTTGAGCTTCAGGGCAATTCCCCTCCACTTGAAACTGACTCATCAGATTTGCAAAGAGATTTAAAGATTGCCACAACTCACAAACAAAATGCCAGACCAGGATTTCTCACTAAGTCTTTCCTGTCATTATTTTTCCTCTCCAGTACAGTCCAGAGCTCAGATGGACAAATTTGTTCAAGATTTTTTTTCTTTCATCTTTCAGAGATTCAAGAAGTTGACAATAGACAGCTACTCGGGAACATGATTTGTCTGTTCTGTAAAATTCTGATTTGGGGAGAGAGTACTTGTGTTAAGTTTAAGGACCAGTTAAGAACTCTTGCATTCCTTTATCTTTCAGAAGGAGATATAATTGACTTGCTCATAGATAGCATTGTACTGAGTACAGTGTCGGTTTTTTTAACAGGTATCTCTCCCACCCCATCAAAACCACTTTGCAAGAGTCTTTTACCCCCGTGTAACCTAAAATTGTCTTACTGCCATGACTTTGAAATACGACTGAACTTCAACTTAGAGAGAGTTAAAAAAAATAAATACATCAAAGTATTGCCCCGCAGATAATCTCAGTGTTGGTTTTAATCTAAAACTGTGACAAAAGTTAAAATATTGTGGTTTTGTTGTGGAATCTACCCAGTGTTATCAGGTAATTATCCATATTCCTGATGTAGACTCCAGCCATCCACACTTTTGTGACCATTGTGCTAGTTTATTGCAATACAGTCTTTATGGGGCAAAATTCTTCAGGTCACTTGACAACCTTCATGTCATGGATCCACCCCAAAAGTAGGAATGTTATGGCATGTTTGTGGTCTGCCATGCATAGATACTTTCCTAAATTAGATTTACTAATGTAAAAGTGCAGGCTCAGGCTAAGTCTCTGCCTAGCTGTTTGTTCCTCTTCCCTACTTCCTGGCCCCTCTGCAAAGAGGTAGGCACTGTAATAAATAGTTTAATTTTTCAAATGGGGTGTTGCTCAGTTAACAAGAATGATGCAGGGGTGCCTTGAGTTTGAAAATGTTGATAACCACTGGATTAAATGTTCCTCTCCAGACAATATTATCTAAGGAGTAGTCATTGTGAATTTGCAGTTGAGATAACTATGCAGTGTGGGTTCACACATTATCCAAGGTCCATCCACAAACAAACTCAGTTTCCACTTCAAAGTGAGAAACCTTTAGGTGGGAGAAATATCTTCAGAGATTGATATTTGTCACTTTTTTGAGCAAGTGCTAGCTAAGGGTGTTGATTAGTGGTTTTATGTTTCAAATGATGTAAATATATGACCTTGGTATATTTGGCTTAGGAATGACACCTGCCCTGATAAATGGATGCATAACTGGGGTAGGAAGTTATCTGCATAATATACATATGCTGCCTGATAATTGAATAAAAGAATCCAGATGAGTAGATAAATTGGGGTACTACAGTTGCTTTGACAGCAAGTTTTTGTCTAAGCGTGCCTGGGCATTGAGTGATTTAGTTCTCCAGCTGGGGGAAGCTGGGCAGGGCAAGCTGCTTGCAGAAAACTCTAACAGTTAGAAGCAGAACCTCCATTTTATGAGAGTGCACAATGAGATCATAATATAGTTTTTATATTTATTTTCCATGTATTTCTGTCTCTTCTACCATACAGTTACTGCATTATGGTTTCACTTGTTTATGCAGTAAAACTTTTTGTAATTTCTTATGGCTTATTGATCATCTGTGGTAAGTGTGGTTTCAGAGCAATTGACAAATACAGCCTGATCACTCCTGCAGATTAATTTTGCACAAGTCAGGATAAGAGTGTAATTCTTTAAGTTGTCAACATCTCGTCGTCTAGAGCTGTTAAGTCCTGGATGAGACAGATGGAGCTGAGGGTCACTGAATGAAGAAGTAAGTCCAGTAGCATATATGAACTTGTTCTTAGTGATCAATCAGAAAGGGAAGGAGGCTTGGGGCTGAGGGTCACCCCTGTTGTGTCGTACCTACTTAATGTAGAACTTCGCTGACTGCTTGGTATATGGTATTGACCACAGATGAGTGTCTGTCATTTAATATAGAAATGGTCTAAGAAACATACATCTTCATTAGATTTAGTGTGAATTAATTGTAACTTTAAATTGTCCAACAAGTAAACTAGAAAACATATTGATTGCAAAACCTACTAGGTTGAAAAGATTTGAAGCTAAAATATTCTGATTTTCCAGAAGCTTGGCACATCTACATGAAACGCTTAATGGTGCATTAGCATAGTTTACTGTGAAGTAAGCATATTGTTCTACACATGCACATACTTACTTCACAGTAAGTCTCCCTAATCCTGAGTAAATTTGCTACCTGAAAATGCAAATAGCAAATTTATTCAGCATTAGTAATGGCGTCATAGTGCTTGTGTAGATGCCTGGCCAAGAGAAAAATCTGTTCCCGTTCAGCCGTCTACTAGAGGGCAGAAGAAGTTCCAGGAAGCTCCAGGCTGGGCAGGAAACTGTCCTCAAGCAGGGAGCTCCCAGCCCAAGGTCCGTGATTGCAGAGTGGAGTCTGGGGGGGAAACAGGATCCCTCGCCTATTCCCCCTCCATTTCCACACTTGTGGGGCTGGGCAGGGAACAAGCTGGGAAATGCTTATCTCCCAGCCTGAGACCCATGGCCATGGGGCTCGGGCTGCAAGACACTCATCTCCCAACCCCTGGTGGATGGCTGACTGGGAGCATATTTGGCTTCTGGTCAGTCATCTACACAAATACTACGGTGTCGTTACTAATGCCAAGTAAATTTGCTACTTGCATTTGCAGTTTATAGGGCTGAAAGATTTGTTTCATACTACTTCCCTGAAATGCCCATTCCATAAAGGATATTTACCCTTCAACAACACCCTTTAAATCTCCAAGTCAGTGATAGAGTGAAAATTCAGAGAAATAACTACAGTATATGGTAATATCAATTCCCTGTTGTAATTTCCCCCCCCACCCCCCGCCCAACTCCCACACTTCAAAAGGACTCTGTCATGTCTCCCTTACTGAGGAAGTCTTGCCCTTTTATTTTTTTTTCATATTAGGAATGGGGAAAGGGGGAATGGAATGAAATTATATATTAAAAAAAAGAAAATCCCAAATAATTTCACAATTACATTTTCTTCCCACTTACCATTCTAATCAAATACTCTTTCACTGGATTTCAAATGCAGTTTTGCCAACTCTGTGATTCAAGTCTCTTCATATACATTTTTGAATCTCTCACTTTTGAACAGAATATCTTCAGGAGACTGGATAGCTCACAGACTAATTATAGGCCACAAATCTTGAATCAAGCCTTTGTTAGTGATAAAGATACTCCCATTTTAGGACAGTTTGCTGACATGTGCAAAATGAAAGTGCAGTCTCAATCCAGTTTCCATTAGGCAAAAGTCTGTATACCTCTGTTTTGTTCCCACAGCTGTCAAACCAACTTCTTCAATAATATTAAAATTCACTGCATTGAGAATGTATCACACTGGTAATCTGTTTCAATAGTTGATTGCCTCCCACTTTCAAAATATGCCTTTATTTCCAATGAACTCTGCTGACTATCTGCCAGCTATTGGGTCTTGTCATACTGTTGCCTGCTAGATTAAATGGTCCTCTAATATAAGATTCTCCTTTTCTCCAAAATATCTTAAGCTAAAACAAGGAAATATCTAAATATGCCAGGATCTGTTCTGACCCTTATCTTAATGACTAATAGTAGTCAAACCTGCGGGTTACCAATAAGCAAAACAGTTTGGAGGAAATAATGCTTTTCTATGGCCTAAATAAATATTATTTGGGGGCATGTTTTTAAATGAATATTCTTTAATTTCTTATATCTTTGCACATTCTTGATCAGAATCCAAAATAACCCTCCAGCTCAAAACAAAATAAGTTTTATTTAATAAAAAGATGCATTCACATTTGGTAGATTATTTTGGATTTTGATTATTTACAGTGGCAGTCATTTATCCTTAGGCTATATAAGCAAAAAAAATCTTCCTTTGCATAATATATAATGGTGTGCTTGTCATGTAGTCAGTTATAGAAATACTTTTCTAGATTTTTTTTAGCATTTTTGTCTACTGAAGATTGCATTTGTCTACTGAATATTACAGGATATTGAATTTTCCATATATTTTCACCTCGGTTTCTTTTTAGTGTGTGTGTGTGTGTGTGTGATGCTAGAGACTTTGGCAAAGATACAGTTGATCATCTGTTATTTTCCCCATGTATTTTGCTTCAGATTTTCTTTTTTCTGGTGGTAATTTTTCAGGACAACATATGCCTCCAGCTCACATGATACTTTAATTCTAACAAAGGTCAGCAAACTAAATTACTTGTCAAAAAATAAGAAAATCATACCTGCTTCTCTTGTTTATAGTTATAACTCAGGATTTTGCTACTTGACTGCTCCTACAGGTTGACGTTAGATCTTTCATTTGCAACATGCAGGATGAATATACAGCAGACATTGCTAGGAAAGAAGAGCGAATCTGAGCATGAGGAAGAGTGAATTATTGGTAAAGGAAAGTTTGCTTGTTTGGGGTGAAAGGTGATAAAGTGAGAGTAATGTTGCTGTACTTGGGAAAAATCTTCAGGGGAGGAGTAATATATTATACATGTTATAATTACATTCTATACAATGCATTGTGACTAACAAATAATAAATAGTCTTGCTGAAATAACTTGTGAAATCATAATCCTGCCTTGACACATAGCTTTGTTTCAGTCATAAAAACAATAAAAAGACATGAAAAATACCATGTTATTAATTCAGGCACCTAAATTTTGTGATGTGCTAACAGGGGCAAGGTTTAGCTCAGATAATACCTGGTGAGACAAGATGGGCTGAAACACATTTTTGAATACTCTTTTTTTCCCTAACCACAAATTTTATATTGATGTCAGATCTTTAGAAAGATGAGAGGGTCCAGTCACCTGTCACTGGCACCCTCAAAATAAATTCAGCTGGAGGAAGGATGATCTGCAAGGTCCCTCCCAGCCCCGAACATCTATGAAACCATGAAAGGCAGGACCAGGAAAGAGAGCATCTTTAGTCTTTTCATTTTAATGTTCTTAAAGGAAAGCTGTTGGGGAGGAAAAAAAACTGAGGGGAGGAAAGGACCTAGCATAAAAGAGAAAACATCCCTCCTCCACCTTCCTCCTTGAAAATGGTATTTGTTAAAGCCTTATTGCTGCACTGAGATCCATGAAGACAGAAGCATGAACCCCATGCAGAAGCACACTAATGCTCTGCAATCCTAGCATAACTCAGTTAGCTATAAAAGTAAAACACCGAATAACACAGCCACCTTTCATTACAGGATGTGAATGCAATAAAAAACAACAAAAGGCAGAGGAAATGGAAAATAGCATACATGGTTTAGAATTTCTCTGCCTTTTGTTATTATATTACAATTATCTGCTATTTCCTTAGCCTAGATTTATGCAATTTCTTATAATGCTTGAATTCTATGGATGTTGAACTTATATTTGCTGAAATCACCAGTTTAGGGGCATCTGCTTACTTTTATTCACAAAAGATTAAATCTTCATAACTCCCCTGGAAATGAATGGAGAATTTTTACTGAATAGCAAATAAGTAGAACTTGAGGACTTGACCCACATTTCAGCTACCGACTCATGCTATATAGGTATAGTAGGTAACTGAGACAACTTCATCTTTTCCTACAAGTTTAATTTTCAAAACAAGGAGAAAATTACATGAAAGTGTTTAAAGAATTGATGATTGTCCTTTGCTAGTGTGATAAATTGATATCATGTCCCAAAGAAAAATAGAGAAATCTCCTCTCTCACAAATGTAAATCAAGAAAGAATTGGTTCATACTTTGATACATTTTGTTTTGGGCCAAATTAGTTCTCTGCCCTTTTACCACCAGTGTAAGTTGGTTGCAGCGTTAGAGTAAAAGAAGTTAATGAGTTAATGAGGCATACATACTGCTATATACTAGAAACTCCGTCTGCCAAATTGAGGGGAAATATTAAAAATCTGGAGCTCTGTGTACTCCAGTTCATACAAGTAGACTGGGGATTTTTTGACCAAATTTTCCTTGGAAGCAAAAGTACGCTAGCAGATTTTAGGCCATATGAAGAGGTCAGGGAGATTGCATAAATATATGCAGTTACTATCAAATCATGTTGCCGTCTCAAGGAATACAACACTATGGATTCTGATTGCAATTAATATAAAATGCTATTTCTTTTGTTCTAATTATTGTTTTTTTAATTGCCTGTGTTTTTCTAAGTGGCTGGGGTGGATGACCTTTTACTTTCTCCTGGGTGTGTCTACATGAAATACTGACAGTGCAGTAGCTGAATAACACTGCACAGTAGCAGGTTACAGCACAAACAGTGCTAATATGCTACTGCACAATATTATTAGTCTACTGCACAGGAGCATCATTAAAAAGGTGTTTGCCGGCACTACTGCACAGTAACTCTGGTTATTGTGCATATATATAGTACTTAACCATAAGTACTAAATAAATGTGCAGTTAACTACTGTGCAGTAGCGTCCTGTGTAGACATGCCCCCTAACTATTGGAATCTAATGTGGTAAATTGCTTTAATTATTTGCTCAACAAGAAATACAAAAAAATAAGTGTTGTGAGGAGAATGGAGAGAAACTATGGTCCAAATCTGCTTAGGTAGTGTCTGCATGTGGCAATAATGCCTCCATGACAGAAACATACCCTCTCCAGTACAGTTGTCCCCAAGGACTTCCTCAGGCCCTTGGCATGAAGTATGTTTGACCCTCAGAAAATTTAATTAAAGTGTATACAACATGCTTCACAGCTCTCTCCAACTAGCTTTTCATTAATTGTGAGCTCTACCTTACCTCAGAGGAGTCAAGCAATTCTAGTTGTTTTGAATTCTGCAGTGCTTGAGAGCACATACCCTTCCTCTTGCATTCCTTACTGACATGAGGAGAGATGCAATATCTAAATAGTCAGCCTCGCATAACTTACTATTTAAAATCCTATTTAAGGCCGGTGAATTGTACAAAACTATTTCTCTTCTCCCCTCCTCCATGCCAATATTTGTAGGAAAATTAGTAAGCTGTGGTAAGATTGGGAATTTATGTTAGCACACCTATACTAAGACTATTTCAGAATTGTCTGCTAAGAGACAAGAACTCCAGTGAAGCCAATAATAATGATAATTATACAAGGCTTTTTTTGTTTGTTTGTTTTTTTAAGATACCCTGGTTCTGCATGGAAAAATTATAAACTCTAAAGACAAACATGTCTCAGCAGCCAAGAAAGTTTAAAGAATGTAAAGCTCCTGTAACCAGTAATGTTCAAATTGAACCCAAAGTTTTTTGTCCTTGGGGGAAGATTCAGACTAAGTACAGAAATTCAAAAAGCCAGAGGTGGAATCGATTCAATTTTCTCAGGTTTCTCTAAGCTGCATAGATTGGACCAATAATGAATTAAACTCATGTTCACTTTTCAGTTGGGAAAGGCAGCCAGATGTCTGCACTGGCCCAAGCCAGAAGGCAGGGGATGCTAGAGCATGCCTCCCAACCTGCCAGCCATTGCTGAGCCCAGCCAAGCAGGGGCCATCCTTGATTGGCTGCCCAACGCATGCTTCCAACCCCTGGCTGACTTCCATTCAGGTGCCAGCCCCTGCAGCCAGGCATCTGCCCATGTGGAGAAAGTGCCATGCCACAAGGGGTTTCCCACAGCCTGGCCCAGGGTCTGCCAAGCCCTGGTGTGCCCTGCCATACAAACAGAGAGGAATTTACCCACCACCACCTCCCCCATGTGGTATCCCCACGCCACAGGTGAGAGGGGGTGAGCAGTCTACCAGGCCAGCACCCACCCCAAGCTGGGCATCTGTCCATGTGAGGGAGCCCTATGCCGCAGGGGGTTTCCTGCACCCAAGCCCAGGGTCCCCCAAGAAAAGCCTCTGTTCCCCCTTCCCACTGCCCCTCTATGCTCCCCGTTGGCTGGGCTGAGGAGCAGAGGCTTTGCTGCCTTAGCTCTTTAATAGCCCAGGGGCAGGGTGAGGCTGGCTGGCCTGGCTTGGCCACAGCAGAGAAGCACTGGCAGAGGCTAGCCTGCCTGCCCTGCAATGTGGGGGGGAGGGACTATAGGGGGTCTCAAACCACCCTGGGGGACTTTGAGGTAACTTGTCTCAGGCGGGGATCCAGGAATTGAAGTTTGATAGACCGGTTTAACCTAAAGCAATTCAATCTGATACTACATCCATCCAGGTCTATCTTAAACCAGGTTCAGCCTTTGTGAAACAATCTATGTGCACTGTTGCAGGTTTAGACTGGTTTCTGATCACTTATTTCACTTTATGTGTAATTTCTGTCTCTAGCCTCAGTATAGATGATTCAAGGTGGATTAAACTAATGTTAGCAATGAGTAAAATATTTCCCTTGAGGTCTCTTATCAGTTAAAGTCAGTAGTAGAGCTGGTCAGGAATTTTCTGATTTTTTTTTTTTTGGTCAGAAAATATCATTTTGCTGAAATCAAAGTTTCTAAGGGAATGTGTGTATTAGTTCCAATAAGAATAGAATTTTGTGAGGGGAAGAGAGCGAGAGAGAGAGGGCACCTATGCACATGCAGGGAGGCTGCTCCAATGTGCTGTAATTACAGCATGTTGGAGCAGACTCAGTTAATCAAGTCTGCTAGAGATTGGTAATTATCACACTCCAGCAGACTCCTGAATCATGTGTATCAGTGTCCCCATGCTGAAAAATGGTGGCAGAGGCACTTTAACTAAAGCTCATTTGACAAGCTCTTGGACCCACTCTAATTAAAGTGTGCCCCCTTTCTTCCCATTTCTCCCCCTCCTTTCCCCCCGCCTCCCACCACTCCCAGAGCACATGTATAAATGCCCAGAGAGACTGTCATGTAACCTAGAATGGCACAATAGCAAGGACACTTAGCAATTCTCTTCCAAAGTGCTGTAATTCAGACAAGAAATGTTAACTTCAGACTCTTACATGCCTGGGCATTTTCCTGACTATGAAACTATTGCCTGTTCTGAAGTGGGATTCTCTGTTGTTGGAGGTATTCCACTTTTTTAAACAATTAAACATTCAGACTCTAAAAGTTTGGTGGTCAGGATGAAAGACACTCAATTTCCAGTCTGAAATCTGAAAGAACAATGATTTGAAATCCAATCTCCCTTGCAAGTGCCCTACCTACTGAACTGATGGATGGTAGAGGATTTCTCTCACTTTTCATGAAAATACAAGAAAGGTTGCCAATTCATCCTGATAAGAAGCAAATATTTGAAATGCAAGAAAAAGGTTTTCTAGGTTCAGTAAATAGTTTCCCATCCAATTCTAGGTAAAAGCATAAGGAATTAAAGTAATAAAACAGATGGATCAGAAATCTTTAGGAGGCTAGTGCTTTTTTCATATAAACTGCCTCACAAAGAAAAGGTTTGATAAACCTGAATCCAGCAAGCACAGCATTAACAGTGATATGAGCAAGGGTCCTAATCTCTCCCCTTGCTTTGGCTTCAGCTCACATATCCTGTATAAACCTTAGCTTTCTCAGTACAGATAATCAAAATGAAATTCCATTTTATGAAAAATGTGTTAATCTCTCTTGCTCGCTCTTTTGGTACAGCTTCCGCAAAAGCTGCCCAAACTAAATGGCAGTGCATTGGTCTTATCTGTAAAGTGTTGTAGAACTCACAGAACATCATGATTCAACCTTCCACTCATCACACAGAAAAATACATCAGCAGTGGTGCAGTAGTGAAAGTTTTTTTATACCCTTTGGGGTCCCAATAACCCACTGAACCAAGGGTGTCAAACTCACTCAGCCCAGATCCAGACCACATGGCTCCTTAAGAGCTGGATCCAGATGTGGTAGCAACTGTGGGTGTTAATGCTGACCCCACTCTGCCAACACATATTCCCAATGGAGCTCTATACCCTGGATTTCAGTGGTGGGCCGTTCTCCCACTCATCCCATCCTTGGCCCATCTAGAAGCTTCACAGGCTAGACAGCTTGGCTTTGCAGGCTGGATCCAGCCCATGGGCTGTACATTTAAACACCATCTCACTACACCAGTCAGTTTGCCAGGCACTCCCTTCTCTTTGCCACTCTCTTTTCCTAAGTGGCCCATAGGAATGATGTGGCAAAACATTTAATAATATTTAAAACTCTTGAACTAGTATGTAGTGACCAGGCTCAACCTTACTATCAGTTCAGTCTAGATCCCATTATTTTAGAAAGCAAAATTATTGAGTCAAATGAAAGTGAGAAGAGTCAGACCCTACGTTTTTCAGATGATATTACAAGAACTAGAGTTATGCCTGAGTTGCTGTGCTGTGAAAGCTGATGGAATCTTCTTGCAAAACAGCATTAAGTCTGAATTATTTGTGGGCCATCTCCCATTAGAGTGCAGAGTTGCTTGAGAATTTATTATGTTAGATACAATAATGTAGACTTCAATAGAGTCTAGCATGTATTTTTGGTACATGCCATGTGACCTAAGTTATGATTTCCCTTGTGCTGCCTGTTGTGAATCTTTCTTCTTTGCTAAATTCTATTCAATACATTGTTCTTTCATGCATTAGGCGCTGCTTTGTTTTCACCCAGCTTTGCCTCCCTCTGAAAAACAATGAGTCACCATTCCATGAGAGAGATACTTGCTCAAAAACTGTCATCCGAATAATTATAGCATCATTATATGTATTGTACAATAATGTGATGTGTCAGATTCATACTGGTTAATTGTATCAGTACACATGCCACAATGTCCTTCAATAGCACATTAGAATTTTAAAAGAAAAATGCATGTTTTAATTTGATCTGAAAAAAAAAAATCATTTTTTCAAGACTGTATTTTAAAATTGAAATTTCCTTTTGTTTATTTGTGGTTAAATGATAAATGGTTTCATGATCAAGTAAGAAAACAGCTCTACTTTGTAAAAGTAGAAAAGAAATGGTAGCATATTTAAGTGCAATTAACAGGGGAAGTTTGTATTCATTGAACAAAGGAAAACAATACATCAAGAAAAAAAGGTAAAAAGCAATAAAATCCAGAGTTAAATATCTAATACATAACTAGACACAGAAGGAATGATATGGAAACACTAATTGGGTATCCATTTAGGCTCATATTTGGTGCACTTAATTTAGTTTCCTTGATTTTTATACTGAAACGAGTCCATCATTGCTTTATCATCATGTTTTCTTTAGAGATGCATGAGATCTGATTCAGTTGCTATGCAGCAAACAAAACCTCCATTGTCTCTCATTGGTAGATATGGAAATAAGTCATTATAATCCATAATATATCTTCTAAACTTTTCAAGAGATCTATCAGTGACAAACATATGAAATGTTACTATCAGATGCCAAACGCTGTGCCAGGGCAGTAATATCTTTTAAAGTTTAAGGCCACGTGTAGACAAAATTATATTTCCCGTTTACAGCAACACAACTGCATTTGTGTTTGCATGCTCCTGGGATTTCCCGCTGCTCTAAAGTCCATTTAGTGCCTTAAACTAACACTACTCGGAGATGTGTTAATTTGCAGCACTCTCCCATCACGGCGCTCCAACTATGGATTAGTTCGTGCAAACAGCTGGAGACTCCAAAGACTTCAATTAATTCCCCTTGCCATGAGGGGGAGCTGTGTTCTGGCCTCTAGCCAGTAGGTGCCACTGTGCGTTCTTTTTTTACCCTCCTTCACTCCTTCCTCCTAGCACACAGTTCAGGTCAGGATGGGTCTGCTCAGACTAATTATTATTTAAAAATGGGGAAGACAAATAATCCCTTAATTTTCTACCCCCTCTTAATTCGTCTGCCCCCACCCATCACCTATAGTGTATGACCTTCCCCCTGCCCATGTACCCTCCATCTGCAACTCCTGCACCCCCCATCATGTGCTGCCATCGTGTCCTGCACCCCCACATCGTGTGCAGTGGACATAGCTCCTGATGATAGCTGCAGCATCACCAAAATGGTACATCCTTTGCAAGTAGTTTAAAACTTTGGAGGAGTGGTTACAGGATTTCCTTCAATATTGCAAACCTTCCTTCTGAACATCACATTCCATTTCAGAACCATGACCAAAAGTCCAGGGGCAGGATGCTGCCTGCCAGACCCGAAACCCAGGATATGCAGCATCCCAGATTATATTTAGGTAATATGTCCCACTAACCTTGGGGGAGGGTTGGGGGAAGAGGAGGCAAATTCCAGTTTTTAAACTGTGCGCCTGTCATGGGATGGGGTCCCCAGGGATGGCTGTGATGCCCCTAGGGCTTCATGACCATGCCAATCTTGCCAAATGGGCACCTGTTTCCTTGCCTGCCACATCTTGTTGGAAATTATAATATATGGAGGCTGCCCTCGAGTTCCTGATGGGCCCCGCTGAACCCTGTAGGTTCTTTGAACTCCTTTTTGGGTCCCGCTCAAAATGGTTGCCTCATGGGACATTCTTAGCCTTGAGCTAGATGCGTGGCTCCAAAAAAATCACCCATTTATCACGTCCCAAGCCTTGCAGATGGTATTTTAATGTCGCATCTTTGGGGCTTCTATCGTTCAGCCCCCTGTCATCACCGGGCTTTCTGCAGCCCTGTCACCATGCCTACGCTGGCACGGAGGTCTGCTCACCCCCTTTGTCACTATGCCCCTGATGCTGGGGTCCCCACACTGTAGTGCCCCCCCCCCCCCCCCCCCCGGCCCCCCCCCCTGCCATGAGGCCTCCTCCTTCTCTAATATCCTCAGCCTGATCCACCAGGCTATAAACAGAAATCAAAATATGAGCCCCTGGGCTATAACACAATACCAGCAGTTCAGGGTGTGCTCTGTCCCTTTAAAAGAGTCAAACTTCCCCCCCCAGCATTAAATGCCTTGTAGGCCAGGGTCCCTGGTGAGCTCCTGGAGCCCCTTCATCCTACCCGAAGCAGAACAGGCAGTCAAGCAGCTCCAGTTAGCTTCTGCTATGAGAGCTCCTTCCCCATTGGCTGCAGGCAGAGAACTGCCTGCCTAGTCCCAGCTCTGGGGTTTATATATGCCCAGGGCCCTGCCTCTACTGGTCAGCTGACCAGCTGCAGGTGCAGGATAATTCCCCCATTAGCCTGGTGCCACAGTAACCTGAACCTGTGGAGTTCCTGCCTGACTGCTAGTGGCTTCTCCCTAGGCAGTTTCTGCCCTTAAAGGAGCAGGCAACTTAGTGCCCCGCGACAGCACCAAAGCGCCCTCCTCTTCCTATTCTTCCTTTTTCCCCTCTTCACAGAAAAGGTTTGCAGGTGGAACTCAACAGGAGTGGCAACCAGCCCACAGCCCAGTGATGAGGAGAGTAGAGTGAACATAGTGAAAAGGAGCAGAGTGAAAATATCTTCAAATTTTTTTTTTTTTATATTTTACATTTTGTGTATATTTTATATTGTTAAGTTGTATATGGTTATTATTAAACCTGCAGTGTTTTCAGTAAAGTGTTTTATTTTTGCTTTATATATGTAGCATGTTTTGTTTGGGGTGGGTGGCTGGTTGGGTTGGTTTTTGAAGAACGCGCCCACCTTAGCATGGTGGGCATGCTGTGTTTGGGCAGGTTTTATGGAGTCATGGCATTACTGGAAAGAGTTCCAAAGTGGACTGTTATCAGAGGGAGGGAGGTTGAATGCTTGTGAAGTGCTAGCTAGGGTGCGGTACAGCCAGCATGTCTTGTAAGAAAAAAGACTAAACAACCCCATCCACCCCCAGTAGCAAGCAAGCAATCTACAAAACTTCTCCATGTGTGGACCTCTAAAGAACTTTAGCCTTTAGCAAGTCTTTAAAGACTATAGTAAGTCTTTAATGCATTATAATTAATTTCACATGCATGGTTGCAAAGAAGGGTGGGCGTTGGGGTTAATGCCTGTTGCTGCTGTTCCAAAACAGCTTCTTTTTTTTCTGAGTTTTTTCTTTGCAGGCTGTACTGTTATAGGAGGTGTGATGCAAAAAGTTTTATTTTTAAATGCTTTCTTTGCAATGCAATTTTTTTTTTATAAAATCCTGCATACAGCACCTTTTGGAGCCAGGTTTACAGAGCATCTCCCTGTTCCAGTTGACTGCAACCTGCTCCCTGCCCAGAGAGAGCTCATCAGATTTTGTTCAGGATTGTTTTGTCTTCCATTGCTATATTTCTCCTCTCAGCCTTCTCAAAGGACAAGGAGAAGGTGAGAGGAAAATGAGGGGCAGCATTCCCCAGGCAACCCAGGGTAATCTCTTCAGCTACCTCTAGTCCTCTGCAGAATCAAGTGTATTCAAAGAAAGCATCATTATGGGAAAACTTCTTTTCATCCAAATTCAAGAAGTCTGTAATATCTCCTTCTCCTGTACTAGGTAGTGGCATGTCCTCATCAGATGGGCCTCAGCTAAGCAGGGAACTGCTACTTAGCCAAGGGCAGGGTTTCAAAAAGCCCTCTGCTCCCTATGGAGAGGCCAGAAGTATTATGAAGCAGATGGCTATCTCCAAACATATTACTGAGGTGCCTGGAGGGGAGGCTGACCAATCTGAAATGTGGGCCCTGAACAGTTTTGTATCCAGCCTGCAAAGCTACTGCACTCACTTCTGCCCCTGGCCAGCTGCAAATCGCTCCCCTGCTCCCAGGTCCATGCCCTGAAATCAAGAAGGAGCAATTAAAAATCAGATTTTTTTGTTCCTCATCTTTATTTTTTCATAATAAATTGAATTGCAATCAATTCTATTGAGAAATCGCAATAAAGCTAAGAGTATAGCCATTGTTTTTTATTCAACAATGTCATTGGTAGTCAACTGGTGAATACATTTTTTTACAGTACAGCCATTGGCAGCAAATGCAATACAATAGGATAAAACACCAATTCACAATATGCTCCCATGGTCACTTGAGTAATCCCTTGATACGATATGGATGGATGGAAGGCTGCATGGTGGGAGGGCGAGAGGGAGGGAGGCAGGCAGCCAGCCAGCCTGGTTACTGGCCCTTCCTGGTTACTGATGACCATGCAACTTTTATGGAGTCATGGCATTACTGGAAAGTTGCAGGGTAGACTGTTATTGGATGGAGGGAGGTCAAATACTTGGCCAGTGCTAGTGTTCAGGTAGCATTTTTTTGGAAGAAAGATGACTAAACAAACACATCCACAAAGCTTAGTTAGGGAGGGAGAGACCCCTTCATGTGGGGGCCCCCTCAGGTGGGAGGCCCCAGGCATGGTTCTCTAGGGGCCCCCTCAGGTGGAAATGTATGCCCCGACTCAACTGACTAGCTGAGTTGAGCCATGAGTGAGTGGGGTGGGGGAGAGGGTGGGAGGGAAGCATCCTGCATACCCTTTCTGGTTACTGAACATGTCCTAGCAAGAAGATGGCTGGGTCAAGGTGGGGCCCCAGGCATGGTCCTAAAGGGTCTCCCTCAGGTGAGGACCCCAGGCACGGTCCCCAAGGGGCCCCTTCAGGTGGAGATGTATGGCCTGACTCAACTGGCTGGCTGAGTCAGGTCAGTGGTGGGTGGGGTGT
>NW_005841913.1:3075585-3079601 GCF_000455745.1 Alligator sinensis
CCCCCCTATGACCCAAGCCCTCTGCCACTGCAGTGGTCATAGCTCCTGAACACAGCTTGCTTTGTGGCCAGCAATGATTCCAAAGTTACAAGGGTACAACAGAGAGATGTAAGGCAGAGGTGGGCAAGTGGGGCAAAGAGCCTACTACCCAAACAACAGAGGTTATGGCCAGCAACCAAGAATAAGGCCTTATCAATTCAGAAAAGAAACTCCGACTCAGCTTCCTTAGTAGAAGCCCCAACCTGCGCCCCAAATCCTCTGCAGCGATGAATGAAATGCACTTACAGAACTTGTCCAGCTTGTACTGATGCAGGGAATGGCTAGTAACCAGGAGGAGGGTGAGAAGACTATATGAAGTGGGCCTGCAGAACTTGTGCAAATTGAGCGGATGCTCAGGCCTAAGCCAGTGAAGAAGCCTCAGCTTCTGCCACTGTAGTGGTCATAGCTCAGGAGCACAGCTTCCTTTGTAGCCAGCAATGATTTGAAAGTCACAAGGGTGCAACAGAGAAGTGCAGAGGTGGGCAAGTGGAGTGAAGAGCCCACAGGCCTGTGCCTACTACCCGGACCCCAGGAGGGAATTTGCCAGAGGTCTTGGCCAGCAACCAAGAAGAAAGCCTCTGCATTTCTGGCCAGCAACAATCCTCTAATTAAAATTCCATAATACACTCATTAGCAAACAGGGCCAGCAACCAGGAAGAGGACTAGAATAATAGGAAATGGATTTGAAAAACTTGTGCAATGCTTACCATACTTGAGCTGATGCTCTGGCCAAAGTCTGTGAAGAAAGCCTCCACAATTCAAGTAGTGCACAGAAGAGAAGCCTCAGCAGTATTTGTGGCCAGCAACCAGGAGGAGGAAGTAATACAGAAAAGGTAGTATGTAAAGCAGAAGTGTATATATCTCTTCTCCACAGGTATAGAAGGACCTAGGGAGGAGCTTGAACCAGGAGGTGGGCATTTCCTCCCTCACCCCCTCACCCCTCCATGGGGAAAGAAGCAGGGAGAGTGCACAATCATCTGCCTTATGCTCAGTATCTGCATTCTCATCATAAGGAATCAAACTGTAATTATAACATAACCTCTGTAACATAAGTGTATGCAACATAAGTATATATCATACATTGGCTCTATATACATGGTGGAGGACCAGGATGTGTGTGATGTGTGCAGGGTGATAAGGTAGATCTACCTGCTTTGAAATGCTGCGCTAAGGAATTGAACTGTTACAATGATTATTGACCATTAATAAATCACATTAATATTACTATTACTAGAAACTCTCATTAATATATTAATAGGTAGATTATGCCTGAAAAACAGGTAGATTATGCCTGAATAATCTAGTCTCTTTTTATGACCAGGTGACAAAACATCTGGACGCAGGAGTAGGGGTAGATATCATTTACTTAGACTTCAGGAAGGCCTTCAATATGGTATCCCACCCCATACTGGTGAACAAATTAAGAGGCTATGACTTGGATGATTACACAGTCCGGTGGGTGGCAAATTGGCTAGAGGGTCATACCAAGAGAGTGGTGGTGGACAGGTCGGTATCGACCTGGAAGGACATGGGCAGTGGGGTCCCGCAGGGCTCAGTCCTTGGACCGATACTCTTCAATGTCTTCATCAGTGACTTGGATGAGGGAGTGAAGTGTACTCTGTCCAAGTTTGTGGATGATACAGAACTGTGGGGAGAAATGGACACACTGGAGGGCAGGGAACAACTACAAGCAGACCTGGACAGGTTGGACATATGGGCGGAAAACAATAGAATGTTATTTAACAAGGAGAAATGCAAAGTGCTGCACCTAGGGAGGAAAAATGTCCAGCACACCTACTGCCTAGGATATGACCTGCAGAGCCCTAGTAGACTCCAAGATGAACATAAGTCATCAGTGTGATGAAGTCATCAGCAAAGCTACCTGCACTTTATCATGCATCAGCAGATGCATGACAAACAGAACCAAGGAGGTGATACTTCCCCTCTATCGGGTGCTGGTCAGACTGCAGTTGGAGTACTGCGTCCAGTTTTGGGTGCCACACTTTAAGAAGGATGTGGATAACATGGAGAGGGTCCAGAGAATGGCCACTCATATGGTTCAGGGCTTGCAGGACAGACTCTATGAGGAGAGATTAGGGCACCTGGACCTCTTCAGCCTCCACAAGAGAAGGTTGAGAGGCGAACTTGTGGCTGCCTATAAATTCATCATGGGGGCACAGAAGGGAATTGGTGAGGCTCTACTCAACAAGGCGCCCCTGGGGGCTACAAGAAATAATGGCCATAAGCTAGCAGAGAGCAGATTTAGATTGGACATTAGGAAGAACTTTTTCACAGTTAGAGTTGCCAAAGTCTGGAATGGGCTCCCAAGGGAGGTGGTGCTCTCCCCTACCCTGGGGGTCTTCAAGAGGAGGTTAGATAGGCATCTAGCTGGGGTCATCGGCCCTCTTTCCTGCCTATGCAGGGGGTCGGACTCGATGATCTATTGAGGTCCCTTCCGACCCTAACATCTATGAATCTATTAATTGGAATTATATAATTATTGACTCCTATTATTAGTATTACCTGTTATTATATTATAAGTCTATATAAGTCAGGATGAAAGTCTCTTTTTTCCTTTCTCTTTCTGCCTCTTGTCACGTCCATAGGGAATGATCAGCTTGTGGCTAGCACTGGAAAAGGATCTCAAAACTGGAGGGAGGAAGGTTAGAAAGAGCATCAGAATTTGTATTGGTGCCTCTCATGTACCTTGCATTCCTTCCTTCAAGCTCATAAATTTCCACTAGCCCTGTTTACAATAAATTTGAACTAAACAATGCACCCGTCCCCGCCCACAACCAGAGATGACCCTATCAGGGTGCAGGGCTGTGACGTACGAACTGTGGCGGGCGGCACAGCTGCCCTGGCATGGATGCAAAGGGTGTACCACTGGCAGGTGTGAAGGGGTGCCACCACTCCGTGCTGCTTGCCCCTCCCCTCCTCTCTCCCCCCTCCTCCCCCGCCCCCAATGGAAACCACTGCAGAAGGTGTCTTGTCCAGAAGCAAGGGTGGTGGCACCCCAGGCTATTCCCCTGGGCCCTGGAGACCCACAGTACACCACAGGTGCAGGACCTTGGGAAAATTAGCCCCCTCCCCACCGGTGCAGATCTTAACCCTTGTGACACCGCAGTGGGGGAGGGGAGTTGGCAAGCCACCGGATTCAAGGCCAGCAGCAGCACTGAGCAGTTGCCCCATCCACTCTGCGCATCTCTGCAGGACCTCCAAAGTGCTGTGCCTGGGGAGGTCACTTGTATTTGTGCCCCCCTAGGGATGACCCTGCCACCCTCAGGGCACAGACAAGTGTCACTTGCCAAAGGTGACATGTAGCACATTGCCATGTCCTCTTTAGAGTCACATGTCACAGAGGTGTGGGCATCAAATAGCAGTCAAAGCTTCACTGCACCCCACTTGATCAGCCTGCAGTCTTCTCAAATCCTGGATTCACATTGGTGTTCCCCCACAGTGGGCAAGTCTCATGACTGGGATGAGTCCTTCTCTGCCCCAGCTGTGCTGTCATCCCTCACCCACCTCAAACCTCCCTTATTGATACAGTGAATCCACACCCTGACCTCTGCTCCCCCAGTTTATAGTGCTTGAAAGGGGCAATCCCCCCCTCCACTGGCAGCCTCGTTTTGGTGTGGAAAAAAACCCAGACACTCTGGTGCCGGACTGGAAAAGAGCATTAAAAGAAGGCAGAAAAGTTTGCAAAGTCCCTGGGTTTGTGTGCAAGCAAAGCAAGTCTTAAACCCCACGCCACCCCCACACCCACAGCATCACTTTGGTGTTCCAAAACAAAGGAGACAGTGCCTGGGACCTGGCTGGAAAAGAGCACAAAAAGAATCCTGAAAAAATGCATTTTCAAAGTTTCCGTCTAGGGAAAAATCAAGGAAGGGTTGTGAAGGGTGAGCCAAAGAGCTTGGGAAGACATTAACCTCTGTGGTCGACTTTCCAAAGTGGCTGGTGGCTTGCAAAAAAGCAAG
>NW_005841913.1:3079611-3082370 GCF_000455745.1 Alligator sinensis
GCAGGTGACACACCAGCCTTTGCAAAACACTCGTGTGCAGGCCAGCACTTGTGTGTTGCGATCCACCCAGGCAGCCCCCCTGTTTATCCCTGGAGCCCCCCTGTGTACCTGTGCAAGAGAGATTGCCAACCCCTCTCCCCCAGAACCATGCAGCAAATGGCAGGAAAAAATGAACAGAGAGAAATAAACCCAAACAACGAATAAAATCCACCTTGACAACCAAGCAGTGTAAGGGTGGATATGGAAGCAAACACAGGAAGCCAGGAAACCATGAGCTTTTATTGTTTGCAACACACTATTATAGTTACTTATGCTTTTTTGCCTTCACCCCACCATGACCCTGAACCACCCCTGTGTCCTTGAAATGAATTGGCACCCTCCTGGCCCTGCTGGCAGTCATACAGCCCTCCTGTGACCCCACTGAGTTAGGGGGAACAGGCTTGGATGTAATTCTCTGCTTGTCTTGCACTACTTGTAGTGTGAGGAGGGCGCCATTCTGGGCAGCCATGGGTTGCAGTGGCTGATAAAGAAAAAAGCAATGGTTGCCCTCCCCGCAAGAGGAGGAAAGTACATACCCTCTCCCACACCATGCAGTGCATAAAATGCTGGCAGGCACAGAAATAGACCCCGCAACAGTGGGCCACCACTTGTACAGCTCAAAACATACAAGTACTCGCTTCAGAAATAGGTCCATGGCTGCCACTGTCCATGGTAGCTGCAAAAAAATAATTAAAGCAAATAATTAGTTTGGCATCTGTTACATTATGAATTATCGAACCCATCATGCACCACCACTGAAAGAACGTGGGGACCCATCTACAGCAACACATACATTTCTCACCCCCAAACCCAGCCAGCACAAACCCAGGCATTGCCTGGCAGTGGAAAGAAGCACATTACAAGAGACTTACCAGGTCCAGCATGTTCTTGGGTCTCACTCACAGTATGGAAGCAGCAAACCCCTAGCCCAGTTCAGATTTCCTCACCCTTTCCCTGACCGTCCTCCCTTCTGCCCCCCTTCCATAACAATGGACTGTTATGGACATGGGGGAGGGGGGCATTATGCACTGTCACCCACATCTGAATGAGCCCCCCACCCCTCATGTGGGTGAGAAGGTTAACTATAGCTCTAAGTGGGATAGGCAGGTGGGTGGGGGACCAAGCTGAACAGCAACCCGCATTTTCAAAAACATTCCAAAACATTTATAAAACTGTTCACAACACACCTCCAAAAGCCATATGTGGCACTACAGAAACAGAGTGATGGTGTACCTGGACAGGGAATGGGAGGGTTCCAATGGAAGCCTCCATTGGAAATTGTACAAAGATCAATGAGTTTGGGAATGCTGGGAAATGTAGTTGAATAAAAACAGAAAAAAAAGCTAAAAGAGCCTTGCCACCACCAACATTAACAACAGCAATCGCCAATCAATTGGGCGGCAACAACCACCCACCCACTACTCTAAACCCTGAATGTTTTATGATATCATAGCAGTTATCATAGCAGCTATAGTAAATGAAAGAAAATATATATATATTTGTAACATGGTGGGATGGGAAGAGGAAGGAACGGGAAGGGAGGATTCAAGCGGCTTGTCTTTGGGATTGTGATGGGGTCTTGGGGATTGTGTACTGATGGAGAGAGACCAGACCGACTGAGCAAACAAAATGCACCATATAAAAAAAAAAAAAGTTGCATCAAAATTTTCAGGCACTCTACACTACTGCCCGTGTTGTCTACACATACCCTAATATGGCATGTGTTTTATCTTTGTATCATCAATTTTTCTAGCATTTTTCACATTAACGGGAGGAATTAAGTCCATTTATGAACTAATTCTGGACAAATTTCAGCTTTAAAAAGTCACAGGATTTGTTGGCTGCCAGAACACAAAATTAGGGAGCTGAAATTCCACTGCATCTGTGTTCCTACATCCTTCAAATATGATGAAAGGAAATAACTGCGGGCTGGCAGTGTGTGCTAATTTCAGTCTAATGCCAAAACACTCATTCAGTTGTTATCAAAGGTTGGTCAGAGTTTTAACACTGTGCAGAGAAGGTTGTTCACTCCAACCCTCTGCCAGTATAGAAAGAGAGCACTGGGGAGAGAGGGCACTATTCCCATTTGGTCTAATATAAAGGAAGACTTTAAAACTTTCTTTTTAGCTTTTGTAGCTCTCTGCAGTTGGCACAGAAGTTATTCAGTGTAGAAAGAAATAGCCTGATTGTTCTGGGTCTGCTTCTATCTGTTTGATCAGAAGTCCAGCAGGTACATACAAAACTATTTGTATATTCAAGACATATTCGAGACACCTGTCTCATTCAGTAAAGCTCTCCAAAGAACCTTGCCAAGCAACAGAGGTTTTCCTCTCTCCCAGGAATTGATGTTTCTCTTTCTCAACTAGTGTGATCACTATAGATTTGAGCTTTCATTCTTTTTGGTACTGAGCTCTATAACTTTGGCATCACCACTGACTCAGCCATCTCTCTGGGTCCTCATACCTAGGCCATATTTGGGTGTATCTGCTTCTGCAGCAACTTCTGAGAGCATCTCTAAGAAGACCACAGGACCAGATTCCGTTCTACTTATTAAGAGTCTAAGTCAACTTAGACACCTACATGAATTTTATCCTGCATTGTTTAAGTACTGAAAATCTATAAATGTATCTACTTTTGCAGTACACCATCTTACCATTAATATGCAATCACAAAAATGCAGCAAGTTGAAGGAGGACCCTCATACCTTTGCATTAACTCTT
>NW_005841913.1:3082401-3096831 GCF_000455745.1 Alligator sinensis
TTCCCAGGGATTCTAGCAAGGTGGAATAACAGTGCACTTTGGGCATGTCTACACATGATGCTATGTTGCCAGAGTGACATGCTGTGGTAATGTAGCACTTAGACATGACCAGCAGCTACTTTGCCATAGCAGCATGCTCCCCCATTATAGTGCACCACTACAGCGAAGTAGCTGCTAAAAATAACAGTGTACCATGTGTACGGTGCAGTACAGGCGGTCCCTACACTGTGCTTTAGTACTTCCAAAAGGAAAAAATAAAGCATAGGGCAATAACGATGGTGCCATAGGGCAACGTGTAGTTGTGCCCTTTGGCATCTAAATTCACTCCAGCGCCTAACAGATGGAATAGAATCTGGCCCCTCTATTCACTCAACCTTTCTGCACATGGCACACCTGGAAATAAGGCAATGAAACTGCTCTGAGAGCATCTCTTGCCATCATTCCTGAGATCGCTGGCTCTTGTGTGCCTCAGGGAAGTGGAACAGGGCACAATCAGGTTGGCATCCCTGCTTCATTTTCTGAGTCAGCACATGTGGAACAATAGCACATTGTTGGATGGCAGCACTCTGGGGAACACCGCAGAGGCAACACAATATACCCTCTAAGCCAGTGGTGTGCAGCCTCCAGCCCGTGGGCTGTATCCAACCCACAGGCTCCCCCTGCATCTAGAAATTTGGCAGCAAGGGATGAGTGGCAGGATCCCAGCTGTGGTGGCAGCATTAATTGCCATAGCTCAGGGACAACTATTAATGCTGCCACCCCTCCCCTGCCTGCCAAATTTCTGGACTTGTGGGTCTCTCACCGGCTGGATGATTTCACTGGCATGTCAGGTCATGCCTCAACCAGTTCTGTCACATGGGGATGGGCCAGTGCACTAATGAGACTAAATCCATGCACTGCCCCTGTTCCACATGAGGACTAAATCCATGCACTGCCCCAATGCTAGATCAAACTCACAGACTGACCCCACACCACTCATTCAGCCTGTGGGGCCAGATAGCTTGAGCATCATTGCTCTAAGTCATTCAGATGCCTTCTGCATAATTTCTCTTAGACTAAACCTTCCATATATATCCCTCTTCTCTATCAGATCAAACCTAAGCTAACTATAATTTCTTTCAATACCTCTCTTAGCTTTCCCCCCAACTTTTATGCAGTAAAAAGTGATTGCCTCTGATCAGACCAGGGTGCCAACCTCCGTTACTCCCTTGTGAGGTTTCCAAGCAAGCCCCTTGGGCTTCATTCTGTTCTGTCTCCTAGGCTTAGGATTAACCCTCATAGATATCCAAAAGACTACCAAACCATCCTTCAAGTTCTTCCTTAAAACTCTCCTTTTCTATGATGCTTACAAAAAACAAACAAAAACCTTGACAATGCTGGAGCAGATCATAAACCGACAGCATTACCTATCGGGTTTCATATTTCATTGTATCCTGCTCCAGATGGTCACTTGCAGGGGTGGATCCAGAAGTGGTGCAGTGGCACAGCTGCACTCCCCACTTTTTGGACTGGACTGCTCTATGGTAGCCTCTGGAGACTTTTTTTTTAAGTTTCCAAACTACATAAGGATCTCCCCTTCCCCTCTGTGCTCAAAAGGGGCAGGGGAAGCTTCAAAGTCACTACTGCCCTCACCAGATGGGCTGCATGGGGATTGACCTCAGCTGAGAGCAATGAAAGAGGTGGCAACAGTGATGGGCCAGGGGGGGTGAGTTCTCCTACCCTGTCTAGTCTCCTGAGGGCAGGTACAGAGAGAGGGAACCATGACCTATTGATGATGTTCGAGCAAGCGAACAGGAAAACAGGACAAGCAGTTTGCAGGCAGTTTGCTGGGAGTAAGAGGGAAAAGGGGAAGAGAAGCTAGGTACCAAGTACCCCCCCCACACTCGTATGGCATCTGACCATACAAGTGGCCTCCTCTGAACCCTCTCAAGATTCTCCACATCCCTCTTGAAGTGCGGCACTCAAAACTGGATGTAGTACTCCAGCTGCCACCTGACCAGTGCCTCATAGAGGGGAAGCATCACCTTCCTGGACCTGTTCATTATGCGTCTGCTAATGCATGATAAAGTGCAGTTAGCCTTGTTGATCACTTCATCACATTGACGACTTATGTTAATCTTGGAGTCAACTATGACTCCAAGATGCTTTTCCACTGCTGTGCTGCTGAGAAGATAATCCCGCAGCCTGTAAGTGTGTTGGTGGTTCTTTTTGCCCAGCTGCAGCACTTTTCACTTGTTTTCATTGAACTGCATCCTCCAAGTGCCCCTTCACTAAGTTGGCACTAACAGTTGATGGGCTGGTGTCCCTCCTGTGTCTATCTAAAATCCAATTGGAAGATTCGACTTGGTCTGTGTCTAGGGATACAGATGGAAAAAACTCATTGAAGAGCTCAGCTTTGTTCCCCCTCTCTGTCACCAGTTGCCTTAGTTTGTCTTGTAGAGGTCCTATGCTAGCCTGTGCCTTCCTTTTGCTCGCTATATACATAAAGAAGGACTTTGTGTTTCCCTTAATTTTTGTAACCAGCCTAAATTCTAATCCTGCTTTGGCCTTCCTAACTGATTCCCTGCAAGTGCGAGCCAGGGAGGTATACTCCTCTGTGGTAGCCTGTACCTCCCTCCATACTCCCCCTGTTTCTACAGCCTGTATCCCTCTTTCTTTGCCTTTAGGCTTTCCTGGACTTCCCTGTTCAGCCAAGAGGGCTTTTTGGCCCCTTTGCCCCCTTTTATGTGCAATGGGATTGTCTCCTTCTGTGCCTGTAGGATTGCTCCCTTGAGGAACGACCCCCCTTCCTGGACCCCCATTTCACCAATGCTCTTGAGCTTTAATGCATCACTAACTAATTTCCTGAGCACAATGAAGTTAGCCTTTCTGAAATCTAGCACTTCAGCCCTGCTGGTTAGTTTACCCACCCTTCACCAGACAGTGAATTCAATCAATCAATGGTCACTATCCCCTAGGTTACCTTGTACCTGCAGAATACCCACCAGGTCATCTCATGTAGCTAACACCATATCCAGTAAGGCACTTCCCCTAGTGGGATATTATACCTCCTGCATCAGGTGGAGGTCCTGTATGCACATTAAGAACCTACATTAGTGGTTAGGTTTGGCTGACTGCTCCTCCCAGCAGATGTCAGGGTAGTTTAGGTCACCTGTGACAACCATATCTCTGGACTGTATGGCCTCTGAGAGCTGTCTGGAGAATTCCAGGTCTAGCTCATCCTCCTAGTGTAGTGGTCTATAGTAGACCCCAACTACCATGTCCCTTTCCCCCCGACCTCCTTGTATCCTGACCCACAGTACTTCGGTTTGACCCTTCTCTGATCCCATCTTGATTATAGAAGATGTATATTGTTCCTTAACATAGAAAGAACCTCCCCCCCCCTTTTTCCCCACTCTATCCCATCTGTACAACCTGTAACTGTCAATGCCTACTGCCCAATTGTGAGGTAGGTCCCACCAGGTTTCAGTTAGCCCAACCAGGTTGAAGTTGTTGCTTGCAAGCAGGATTGAAAGTTCCTCTTGCTTGTTTCCCATGCTCCTAGCATTAGTGTAGAGACATTTAAGCCCCCTGATGGGTACTCTTGGTACCCCCCTGTCCTGATGTCTGTCAGGCCCCTTAGTGCTTACCTGGACTGATCCAGTGCATTGCTCGTGGCTCACTGATACTAGGTTCTCCTTATCCTCTGCTTCCTCATCCCCTGACAAACCTAGTTTAAAGCCTTTTGGAGGAGATCAGCCAACCTGTAAGAGAACAGACTCTTACCTTTAGAAGAAAGATGAAGACCATTTTGTCCCAGGATGCCTCTCTCATGGAAGTGAGGATAGTGGTTGTAGAAGCCAAAATATTGGAGGAGACCTCTGAGACTATGGAGGAAGAAATGCCAGAGGCAGCACTAGAGAAGGAAGATGACATGGACTCCCAGGAAAGTGGAAGCTGAAATCTTATAACCTGGCAGCAAGCAGAAATCTTCATCTCCACCTGCAGCACTTCATCTGGACAATGGACATAGAGTCCTAGTAACAGGGTGAGGGGCATGTTCCATTGGTGAAGGAGGACAGGCCAGGCCTCCCCAAGGTGGGAAGGACCAATACCACTGCCACCAATACCACTGCCACCAAGAAAAAGTGATGGGTGGTGGTGGTTGGAGACTCCCTTCTGCAGGCATGGGTGACTAATGCCTCATTAGTCGGGGGGCGGAGGGGGGCATGTGTCCGCCCCCCCCCCCGGTGACCAGTCCCACTGACCAGAGGAGTGCAGGAACAAACCATTCCAATGTGCAGGAAGATGAGAAAGTATTGCAGAAGACCAGCTTGGCTTAGCAGGGAACAACTTGGAAGATGGCATAGAGTACACCGTCAGCAAGTTTGCATATGACACCAAGCTAGGGGAGTAGTGGATACCCTTGAGGGTAGGTCTAGGATTCAGAGTTACCAAGACAAGTTGGAGGATTGGGCCAATAAAAATGTCATAATGTTCAACAAGGACAAGTGCAAAGTCCTGCACTTAGGACAGAACAATCCCAGGCACCAGTACAGGCTGCGGGATGACTAGCTGCACAACAGCTCTTCAGAAAGGACCTGGGGGTTACAGTGGACAATAAACTGAGTGAGCCAGCAGTATGCCCTTGTTGCAAAGAAGGATAACAGCATATTGGGATGCATTGGTAGGTGTGCTGCCAGTAGGTCACTATGGTGACGTAGCATCTCGTGTGGACGTGCCCCTTGAGTCCACCCAAGTCACTAGTCTTGGTTTTTCTCCAACCACAGTTCTAGGAACTTATATATAGTTACATACTTACATGGGTGGACAATCTCTACAGAGTATATGTTTCATTTACTTTATTTTCAAAACATCAATGACCTTAGAGTTCCTGTTCTTAGACAACAGAACTTCAAAAACAAACTGGAAAGGGAAATTGCAGAACAGAAAACCATCCCCAGTTTGGATTGGGTTAAGTATGGACTAAACAGGGACTATGAATTCTTATCTCATTGTGTGAATTGCGTTTTGTAACCCTTTTGCCTCTTTGGGTTTTTACTTGTTTGCCTCTCCTGGCAGTGCTCCCCCTCTTCCCTCTCCCTTTCCTCCCTTTCTGCTTTTCTTGTCTTTTGTAATCAAGTCATTCTCTGATACACAGCTCTATGCATGGCCATTCACAGCATCTGATGAAGTAAGCTCAGGCTCACCCAAGCTTATATTGTACATCTTTGATATTGTAGTATGATGATTCTTAACCTTTTTAGACTCAAGGCACCCCTCATTATACTCAAGACATCCTCAGAAAATGCCAGATATTAGTTTTCACTTTGTTTTTTACTAAGAAAAATAATAGGGCAATTTTTCTGCTGAAAAGAAGTCAGAAAGCCCATAAAAGGGCTTGTTTTAACACTATAGATCCCTATTTTTGAAGTCACTGGGAATAATGTTTGCACACCTGACAGTGCTAACAGGATCTCAAGGCATCCTAGGGTGCTGTGACACCCTGGTTGTGAATCACTGAGTTAGTCTATAAGAACATATGAATTGCCATTTACTGAGTCAGACCATGGGTCCATCTTGCCCAGGATCCTGTGCACCAAGGTGGCAGAGATTGGATTCAGAAAGGGAGAGTGACCAGGGTATCACAAGGGTTTTTCCCACTGTTTCTCTCTCACTTGCATCCTCCAGCATTTAAGCTCTAGGAAGATCTGATTCAGAAGCTGTACCCTTAACTTTCATGTTCAATAGCTCCTGATGCACCTTTCTTCCACAAATTTGTCCAGTCCTTTTTTTCATTCTGGTTAAAATGCCAACTTCCACAGTGTCTCTGTCCCCTCACAGGTGCCCAAATGCTGCAAGCCATGACATCCCATAGCTACACCAAAACTTTGCTGTGCCTAGGAATCTGGGGTCTGATGTCCAGACTCTATGCTGAACCTGCAATCCCTCTGAAACTCTGGAAGTGTTTCCTGGTTGGAGACCAGGAAATAAAATGGCTGTGCCACATGCATGGATTCTATGGGAATGGAAGCAACCCCCTGGCCCTGCAGCATCACTACCTGTTCTACGCTGCTAACCTCGCCTCAGGCTGCCCCTGGGAAAGCTTTGCCAATTGCACACAGAGTGTCACTGGGAAGCCATTCAGGTTTTGTTATGGAACTAAGGCTATCCCTGGCTCCAGTCCATTTTTCTGTAAGCCATCATGGACTCCAGAGGAACCTGTACCATCAAAGGCAACCAGGGATGGCATCTCAAAGGATGGGCACAGTGAAGGGTGCATGGTAGCCCTAGTTTCCTCTGCTTTTTTGGGGAGTAACCATGCCTCTTCATGTCATTATTGTAGTCAGAACCCAGACACTTCCATTACCAGAAAATAAACTGCAGCTATCTCTGATCACACCAGCAGGCAAGAATACAATGCAGTTCCTTATGAACTGGTAACCACTGAACTGGACCTTAGCTGGATATGACCTGGTTCAGCAAGATCCCTCAGACTAGGTAGTTCCACTAAAGGACACACTGTGACAAGCTCATGCAAACAATTTGGTTTAAAGTCTATGGACATGTTGCCATTTTGGAGGAATTCTATGAGCCAGGACTGTACAGGGTAGAACTGGGCCAACAACAGAAAACAGTTTTAGATTTCAATCCTCTGTTCACAGACCTCGCTCCCCTCCAATGTTTAAGGGCCCCAATTTTGGGGCCCCATGGATTAAAATGGGATCAACAGGAACAATTGATTCTTCAACCTCAGACATCTCTAAAGGAAGTTCAAATCTACTTAGATGGCATGAATATCTCTCACATTGCACCTATATGTGCTCTCTTGATTGAAACGAGCCATAAAGGTTGGAATGAATGGGTAAAAATGTGGCAAGGAGTTAACCACGTAAATAAGGTAAAAAGGGAATTAAGTGATTGGATTGCACCTGTAGGAACAGGAATCTCTTTAATTGATGCTGCAAATATTGAAGTTCTTGCTAATAAACTGGCACATGCCACGGAAAATATAGGGAAAATGGGAACTCCATTAACCGCATCTTTGAAATTGTTAAGTGAGGAACAGCAGCTAATAAGTAAGGTATTTCCTGGGTGGGAAGGACTCATAGAAAGGGATTCAAGGTTAATAATGTCTGATGTACAGTTGCTCCAGAATAATGTATCATTGACTTCAGTGTGTGAGCAAGCTCAGGCTCTCAACCAAAATATAATTATGGGAATGATTCAGCAAGCCATGATAGGACAAATTCCCATGGAAGCAATTAACCTGATCCAGCTCCATGCAACAGAGGAAGAATTAGCCCTCCGGCCCTGGTGGAAATTAGTTAACGCTTTGTACAATCACCACCAGCAAAGCCTGCAGTTATTCCTCGTAACTGAGACAGGCAAGGAAATTAAAACAATCCACCCAGTAGTCCCACTGGGATTACAGATTGATGAAAACTCAGTAATGTATTCCAGAGATCATAACACTTAGGCCTGGTAGAAAGATAATGTATGGAAAACAGTAAATGTAAAAGGGTGTAAAGAAAAGAAGGTTTGGGTTACATCTGTGAAGACCAAACATTGGAGGAGCATGATGAATGCTTTTTCCCACAACCTAGGAATAAGTCTCACTGTTCCTTCAATGTTATCCAGGAAAGGAAATCTGCTATTGTTTATGTAGGTAAAGCATGTGTGTGCATAAGAACAAGATGTAATATTGTATTAATTAATGGATATTGGATTCAACCCATGGTGCCTTATATTAATCACTGCTTCTGTAATGTAAACACCATTGTAAGTTGTGATCTTAAGTTTACCGTACCTAGATGGACCATACAACATTTAATGCCTACCCTGAGCTCTACAAAAAGGTGTCCCCCATTTCACTGGGAATGGGTCTCATCACCATTAAGAGACTATTGACTCATCCCTCTTTACAAGCTGAACTGCAAAGACTCAAAACTTTAGGAGAGAATGGCAAACTCGAGATTCAACACAATAACCAGGAAATCTCTAGGCTAGCAGCTATAGTTAAAAATGCAGGCCATCACTCCTGGTGGGAGATTTTGTTTGGGTGGAGCCCCAATGCAACAGGTCTTTTAAATGTCATGCTTCACCCCATTGTAGTGATCAATAATTTCCAAATTATACTAGCAACTGGTCTGTTCCTACTGGTTTGCTGGATCCAGTGACTGATGCAACAATTGCAATAGATGGAAGATCAGAACCAGTACCACGGAGCAAGGATGTGATTGGGATACTTGCTCAAAGCAAGCACCCCATCAATGAGGGAAATTGTTACCTGTCAGCTCTGTGTTCCTGAGGGAGCTCTGGAATCCAGCTTGTTGGTCTTACAAAAGACTCTTTCTATCTCCCCCACCCCCGCACCCATACACACACACCCCATCTACCCAGAACTAGCAGAAGAAGAGTTTAATAGGCATCTCAGCCATACATTCTCCAGTATGGAGGCCTATTTAAACTTAAATAGGAGGCCTATTTAAACTTAATTGACTAAAGCTCAGTTGCTGGGTTAGGGAATCCTGAGGCAGGAAACCAAATCAGAGGGGGTACGGGCAATATTTGAACAATGGTTACGGGTTCATCACAGCGTCCAGCCCGTTGGAGCACTGACCACAAATGCTGCCATACTTTTCCCGGGATGACTGGTGGAAGTCCTCCCCACAAAGTTTATGACACTCCAAGCAATCCCCTTAAGTCTGTTAAAAGACTACAGTAAAATCTGAAAGTCATACTAAGCTGAGTCTTATTCACAACATGTAAAATACAAAACACTGATGCTGATGTCACAGTACAAGCATAGCTAGGCCATCTGAGAAGAAACAATGTGGTATCCCTTCCAGTATATCTTCTATATTCATAATAATTTCAATCTGGCTCCTAGGTGTCTGGTTACTCCTTAAAACTTGATATTTTCCTGGTTGTTAATCAGTTTCTTGAGATGTTCCAAACCAGATAACCCCTTGTCACTGAAAAAGGTAATTCATTTAAATTTAAACTGTTTATATAACAGGATTTTCCCTGTCAGTTGTGGTTTGGGACCCTCTTGATTTACACAATTAAAAGAATGCTTTGAAGAGGCTAGACTAAGGGTATAAGAAAGCTGTAAAGCAGCAAACAGTGTGCTTCAAGAGAGACATCTCTCTGACACCATCCACTGTTGTTCTCGAGAAGCTGGGAGAAACTGATTGTGTCCCTTCAACAACCATGCTGGGAACTTTGCTTGTCAAACAAACGACCTGAGTGCCTTGGAACGGTGAGATCCCAGCTCTTGCTCTCTCTCTTTCTCTCTCTCTCTTTTTTCTTCCCTCTAGGCATAGCTTTCTGAACCTAAATTGTATTAGTTAAGCTTGAGCTAGGTTTCCCCAAATACTCAATTAAACCCGGGTCATATTGTAATTGTTTTTGTTTGTTTTCCCTTGCATGTCTATTAGTACTAGTACCATTATAAATTTCATATACTTAGCAATAAATAACTTTTATAGTCAAACTGGTGGTAA
Source organism: Alligator sinensis (assembly GCF_000455745.1). Taxonomy (NCBI): domain Eukaryota; kingdom Metazoa; phylum Chordata; order Crocodylia; family Alligatoridae; genus Alligator; species Alligator sinensis. The sequence goes on from NW_005841913.1 coordinate 3,091,890, forward strand.
CCGGGTGTATTTTTCCTTTTCTACTTACCCTTCTCTACTTGCTCTGCAGCAACTTGTCTTTTACCTAAGCCAAAAATCCCTGTGAAGCCCAGAAATACTGTGGGGTCTGCTCATCAAGAGGCTACCACTACTAAGACAGTTAGGGCAAAAGATTGAGACGTGCTGAGTTTGAGACACATAAGAGGATCAGCTTGTACAGGCTGATTGACCCAGTTTGGCTTAGACGTGCCCTAATGAACTGAATGCTGGCCCATGAGGGTGTTAGCTGGACACCCAGCTAGATTCAGAGGTATTCTGTTCACCTGTGTGCTTGCGTCTGACTGCATTTTATTGGTACCTTAATGAACTGATTCCTGGCATATGACGGTGTCAGCCTGAACATGCTGATCAACCCGGCCGGGTCAGGTGTGCCAAGCTGATCTCTGTGCATGTGTGTATTTGACTGATTTGATGGCTGGAGGAACCCAGTCCTGCAAGATAGCTCCACTGGGGGTGGGGACTTGCATAAGCAAGAGATACAGCTCCATATAGAAACACAAGTAACACAAGCAGCACATTGATAGAATTACAAAGACCCTAGCAATATATCCCTAATAAATAAGCACGCCACAAAATGATGGGCAAATCTGGTAAAATCTCCAACTCAAGCATCTCTTTTCTAAACTGAATAGGCCTAGGCTCTTTAGTCTCCCCTTATATGGAAGCCCCTCCATACTATTAATCATGCTTCTTGTCCTTCTCCATACCTCCTCTAGTTCTTTTATATCTTGTTTGAGGTGCAGTGATCAGAACTGTGCCATGGACTTATAAAGGGGTGTAATGATAATTTCTGTTTTGTTTACAATTCCCTTCTTAATAATCGCTAACATGGTGTCTGCCTTTTTGAGAGTGTGACTCTACCCGGCCTTTTACCTGATTTCAGATTAACATACCTCTCATAACCGAATATAAGCCATGCACATAGGGGCAATGCCATCCATAAAGCTTTAGGTGGTTGCCTGCCTACAACTGTAGCAAGGGACATTTAAACCCATTCCTTGGGAAAATATAACAATAGGCTGAACAACTGCATAGGCAAAAATTTACCTTGCCTCTTAATTACATGAAAAGGAATAAAACGGGTGTTATTTTATATTGCCCTATTATCAGGCCTCAACTATTTCTAAAGCTGCTTGTTGTGTCTATTGAAAGAGCCAGTTATGCTGGTAATTGTTCCTGATGTGGCCACTTCTCTCCTTGAAATTGGCTGAGATCAGCAAGAGTCTTTATATGATAGAGACTATTATACACAAAGGACCCCATGTTTAGTGCAACTACATTCAAATACTAAGTGTAAATATCAGTTTCTCTAACAGTGACCTTCTAAGTACTGAAGTTGTTCTGTGAAACTAATTACTTCCCCATAAAAGTGTTCAGTGGTATTAGGAAATTCATTTGTTAAAAACCAAATATTTTTTTCCTCATTATAATTTGTGTATTTTTTTCTGCTAAGCCTCAAAATACTGTTCATAGTTTTTACAAGGTTAATGTAAAAATAAGACAAAAGTCCATTTTGTCCATTTAAGCTATTGCAAATCCATTTCATATTCCCTTTCTTCAGTGATACGTTTACATAGTTATAGTAGCATGACTGAAAGCAGAATTCAGATCACAATGACTAACAAAGATTTTATTTAAATTTGCTGCAGTGCATGGATCCCGCAGAATCATAGTATCTGCAATTCTGAGAAACTAAAAGAAATTTTTTAATTACTATGGCTCATATTTGTTTACATTAGTCTTTCTTCAGTGCATTTCCAGACATGGAATGGTCACTTTTAGGAGATCTTGAATGTTCGACTCACAGCTTTGTAGGCAATCCTGAAGGTGGCTCCGTTTGATAAAGGTTAAGTCAAACAATTTAAATTAGCTCAGTTGCAAATTCTCATCAACAAAACTGTTTGAAGGGAAAAAAGTGAGATGTGTCCACATAATACATTAGGTTTTGTGAAATTATTTTCATAAAACAGTTCTGCTGCTTAAACAGATGCATTATTACAATTTAAATTAGGTAGCATACAATCATTACTTAAGTACAGTGCATTGCAGTGGTAGTGCTAGTGAAGTCACCATGATGGTTCAGGAATTATGTGAGGGGCAAGGATTTCTTCAGTAACTTTTATTGAACAAACTGCATAATTGGGATAGAGTTAGACAAACTTACAAATTCAAGATGTTCATTAGATCTGAGCAGTGAAAGTCAGTACAGCCTAGTAAGAAACAGCTAGCTTTTTTGTTGGTTTTTTGTTTTAATTTGTTTGGGGGTTTTTACTAGACTGTGGTGGCTTTTACTGCTGAGACCTGATGAAGCACATCTTGCATTTGAAATTGTGTTTAACACTATCCCAGTTATGCAGTTGGTCCAATAAAAGATATTAACCTAAGGAATCCTTGCCTCAAAATTAAACATTTAATTTTGAAATTATTATGCATATGGACTTCTGAACTAGAAATTATATTTACATTATATATGCCTGATCCCGCAAAATATTTTCCTGGCTGTTCTTGAACTACTAGCAAAGTGCCCATAAAGAATGACAGGCAGGCAGCGGGGATGGAGCACCACCACCCACTGCCCCGTGCTGCCGCTGCTCCACATCTGACCACAGGCAACCCCCGCCCCCTCCTCTGTGTCGGTCCCCATGAACCCCCCCGCTGCACCTCAGACACACACTCACCCACACACACCCAGCGACACACTATACTCACCCAGCCACATGCCACACACCCACCCAACCAGACACCACACACACACAACCATGTGCCACATGCCACATACACACAGCTAGCCTCACACCATACATACACCCAGCCACACAACACACACACACACAGCCACATGCCACACTCACCCAGCCACCCATCCAGCCACACACCATACACACACCCACCCAGCCAGCCACATGCCACACACACCCCCCCAGACCCACCCAACCACCCACCCATGCACCCTGCTCCCCACCTGCACACCCTGCAACCCGCAGTCAGTGGGTGCTCCTCGCACAGGGAGGGGCATGGCACATGGCTGCAGGGTACCACGCAGGGAACACACATGGGGGACCCACTCCACCCTGCCCCATGGCCGCATGCTGAATTCAGCAGGCGCTGCCCACACTCCCCTGCCCACTGCCCTTATGGCACCCTGCAGCCATGTGCCATGCCCCTCCCCTGTGTGGGGCATGCTCCCCATGCTAACTTCCTTCATGGCACCCTGTGAACATGTGCCCGGGGAAGGAGCGGGCAGGGGGGGTGCGCCCCACCCCACGGCCATGTGTTGCAGCCAGCGGGCATTGTCCATGCCCCCCATCCACTGCCCGTGTGGCACCCTACAGGTGCACGCCATGCCTCCCCCCACTGGCTGCAGGCAGCACATGCACAGTTGGCCTGGACCATTATGGACAGACAGATGGAAGTGGTTAAGTCTTTTATTATATTAGAATGCCATTCATTCATTCATTGGTAAGGACTACATACATGTGAGTTACTGTTCTAAGAAGGATTCTAGGCCAGAAAAATAAGAGTTCAATGGAAACCTCAGCACTAAATCACTGTTTTTGTTTTATGGTTCGACTCTCCTCTGCCTCCTAATCCTATAATTCAAGAAGGTGTGATGGTAATGCTAACATTCTATGAACAAAATCCTTCCTGGGTAGGGTATAACCAAGAGAAATTTCACTCCCCCAAGGAATTTGAGGCAATTGAGAGAGACACAAAGAGAAACAATCCCTTGGTTTAAGATTTCTATATAACACTAAGTGCCTGCTTTAAAGTCAAGGGAACTGACAATTAGCTAAAAAATAAAATAAAACAAAACAAAACAAAATAAACATATCAAGGGATTAAAGGAAACCCAGAGGAAACAAGGAGCACAAATAAATGCCCAACTTCTTCATATATCAGTCCTCAAACAGGGTTTGTGTCATCAACAGCTCTCTTTAGAAATATGTTCTATATCCTCCGCATGGAATCAAGTATAAGAGTAAGAGAAAGAGGGAGAAGGCCACATAATGGTTATCCTGAGACAAAGACAGGCAAAGATAAATCCTCTAGCTGCTAGCTCCATTTTTAATATACAGAGATAAAGTAAGCATCAGAAAATAAACCTCTCAGTAACTTTTAGGCATATGCTAAATAGGTGACTTTTTTTTAAGGATGTTCAGTTTTAAAAATATCTTCTGCCTGTTTCAAAGAATCCTCCTTGTGCCCACTCTTTCCTTTGCTACAGTCTGTATACTATGGAGTAGCCATCCAGGTTGAATACCTTCAAGTCTGAGCATAATGAGTCCTGCCCTTTGTTTTCTGTGCAGGTCTAGAAAATAGAGGAGTCTCAGCAGTCAGTGTGAGTTTCTGAACCATCATGGAAGGAAATTGATAATTTGCTAGATAAAGCTTCTAGGGAACAAGTTGATTTGTCAGTTTGAGGTTAAAACAAAATAACATCCTGAGCAATATAAAATGAGCTTGAAATGATCATAAGGGAGCTGGTCTGAGAATCTGTAATGATTTCCTTTGAAATTTGATGCAAGGGGGGAACAGGCCAAAGCTGGGAAAGTAAACCCTTTGGAAATTGTTCTGCAAAAATTTTAACAGCAATTTCTTTACATTTGAAGATACTTTTTTATAAGCCAGGAGATATGGTTCCAATCAAGATGATTTGATATTAAATCCAGAATGGGTATATAAGAGTTCCCATAGAATGCCAACATCACAGACATCAAGTACTCCTTGAGATGAAACAACTATCAGGTTTCAAGCTGTTACAGTATTTCTTGGGCAATCCCTGAATCAAGCCCCACAGGCCATTGAAATGTTGGCAGAACTGTTTATAAGCAGAACAGCATCTTTTACTGGGCTCTTCTAGGAAAGCTTTCATGGTTTAACAGATCTACTGCTGGATTTCAGC
>NW_005841913.1:3096862-3099015 GCF_000455745.1 Alligator sinensis
GTATTTTAGCATGAAATATGTAGGTCTGATCTGTGTGCAGTGCTCAAACCCGTACAGCACAGATCAGCAGAATGATACCTTCATTTTTTGTGCCCTATATGAGGCTTCCTAAAGATGACCCCTTTTCAGGTAATTAGCCTTACATTAATATGCCTGGCATGTAGTGGCTTTGCATGTTGTGACACTGTACCATGTGCTCCAGACATGAGACATTTCTAAATATCAGCCTAAAAGACAGTTTTATGCTGAGAAATAAAAGCATTCAAGAATGAAGTGCAGTGAATATTCAAGGGAAGACCTCTGTCAGGGACACTTCCTGAGGTAGCTAAAAGCTCAACTTTCTTTGGGATAAAGAAAGACTACAATCTAATCTTTTTCTAGTGTCCCTGTTTCTTTTCCACTACTGGACTCACGTGTATTCAATTTTGTCTTTTACTCTTACCTTAAAAAAAATTAGTGGGGATCTCATCATCATTTCTTCAGTAAACTAAAGTTGTAAGAACTTGACAAAGTCCATATGGATATCATACTCATAGTTTAGGAAAAAGACTCTATACGTTTTTCTGTATAAAATATTGCATTGTACTGTATTAAATAAAATATGGTCTCTACTTTAAAGATGTAAAATTAATTGGGAATGCTAAAATGGCCTAGGCCTGAGGTCCTTCTAGAACAGTACTTGCTCTGAGAAAATGGCTAGTACCAGGTGGTTCCGTAGAAGATGAGGGAGATATGGGATGATTGTCTCCCCATGGAAGTTAATCTAAAGATTGTTTTAATCTTCAAAGTATGATGTTTAATATTCATTCTTAACATCTGGTAGACATACTATAGCATAATATAAAAGCAGCAGGTTTGTGGTTAATTTAACTACTGACTTTCTAATCACTTTGGCTGTCTAGTCCCACCCATATACAAAATATTCTGCAGGATGCATCCAAATATCATGCTTAAATCCAATTTGAACTTTCCCAATTCCTCTATATTTTTGGTAGTAAATTAATGCAGCATTTTAAAAAAATAAAAATGTTGACATTTATATATATATATATATATATATATATTTATGCACCCCTATAAGCTAGTCAAAAAGCAGCAAGATTTGATGTTGACACATTGCTGTTGGAGTCATCATTTGCCTTGAAGACAGTTTGGTTTCATTCCCTTTGGAAGCAACAGGATCACATGAGAAGTAATTTTGAAAGCTGAAGAGCTGACTGTAGCCTCACTCTGTGGCTAGGAACAGACACTGCCTTTGTCCTGGCACAAATTGTGCCTGTGTTTGTCCCAGAACAGAAATATCCTAGGATTAGCATATACATACATTGCCTTTCTAATCAGGGTTTAGTGAGCAACTGCATGCACTCCTAGTTTTCTGCCATTGATTGCTTGATGCAATCCCAGGATAACTGTTCATATGCACTTTGCGACGCATCAGGATAAGCTGTTTGTATTTCTTATCCCATGAATCTTTTCAGGATTTATATCAGAAAAGTCATGGCCATCTGAATAATTGCACCTTTTTCTGGGATAAAACTAACTTACTTATTTACTTATAGGTTCTTAGAAAAAAAAATCATTCTGTACACAAAAAGCAAGCCCTGTAATACTGAAGATGATCAATTATGGGCGCATCTACACATGCAATTAGCATGTAGCTGGAGTGTATTTCTCCTGGCCACAGCATTTACACATGTGCCTGGAACTGCAGCACGTTGAGCTGGAGTGGCTCAGCCCCTGCTATCACAGAGCCTGGGGGCCAGCCTGCCAGGCTGTAGCTGTTCCTCCTCAGCTCAACGTGCTGCAGAGGGGTTGGCCTGGGCATAAGGCAGCTACTTTGATGGCAGCCCTGCATTGTAGCACCCCACCGCCCTAGCCAGCCCGATCATCATCTACACGTGCATTGTGGTGGAGTAAATAACTCCGCCATTGAATAGTATTTGTGTCGAGCAATACTATCCTACAGCAGAGTTTACTCTGCCCTAATAGTACCACGTGTAGACGGTGATGTTTTACTGTGGAGCTAATTAGTCATAGTATCATAGTAGCTAGGGTCAGGAGGCACCTGAACAGATCATCTAAACTGACCCCCTGCCACAGGCAGGAATGAATGCTGGGGTCACAAGAACCCAGACAGGTGATCGTCCCACCTC
>NW_005841913.1:3099402-3152783 GCF_000455745.1 Alligator sinensis
GCGGCTCATGTACATCTTGGAGTCAATAATGACTCCAAGATCCCTTTCCGCCTCTGTGCTTTCAAGAAGGGAACTCCCCAGCCTGTATGTATGCTGTGAATTCCTTCTCCCAAGGTGCAGCAACCTGCATTTGTCTACATTGGACCCCATCCTATTCTCATCTGCCCACTTTTGTAGTCTGTCTAAATCTAGTTGCAGCCTCTCTCTCCCTTCAAGTGTGTCCACCTGGCCCCACATCTTAGTGTCATCAGCAAACTTGGACAGTGTGCTTTCCACCCCCTCGTCCAAGTCGCTGATGAAGATGTTAAACAGTGCGGGCCCAAGGACTGAGCCCTGGGGTACCACACTGCTCACATCTCACCAGGTTGAGTACAACCCGTCCACCACTACTCTCTGGGTGCGCTCCATCAGCCAATTTTTTACCCATCCAACTGTGCAGGCATCAATGCCGCACTCACTTAATTTATTGATGAGGATGGGGTGAGAGACAGCGTCAAAGGCCTTTTTAAAGTCAAGAAAGACTACGCCCACAGCGACACCATCATCCAAGGATTTAGTTACTTGGTTGTAAAAGGCAATCAGGTTGGTCTGGCAGGACCTGCCTTTGGTGAAGCCATGCTGATTGCCCCTGAGCATGATCTCCCCTGCAGGCCCCCCACAGATATGCTTCTTGATGATCCCACCAAGAGCTTCCCGAGCACCAAGGTGAGTCTTAGAGGCCTATAATTACCTGGGTCCTCCTTACTGCCCTTCTTAAAAATAGGGACCACATTAGCCACATTAGTCAACTCCACAGTGAAGCGCACATAGAGATGCACTCTGTATTTCCATACATAAATCTAAGATTCAGCAAATTTAGGGTAAAACAGAACTCAGCTTGAATTGTGTAATCACAATGGCTTTCCCATAATATGTAGAAGAACAATGATGAGTTCTTCAGGTTTTGTTGCATTCGTAGTCAGCTCTCCACTGGATTTGTCCCAAAGGAGAGAAACACTCATCCTTTACCATGGACAGGAGTATCATCACTGATTTCCTCAGCAGTGTATGGTACATTTAAGTTATTGTCCAAATGTGCTGTGTGTCATTGTATTCCACACTCAGACCCAGACTTTCAGAATGATATGATGGCAGTGATGCCTTGATTCTAAATATGTACTTTTAATAAGCAGAACAGATTTCTAGGGTAAATCTGTAATTTCTAATCTGTTAAACAGTAATATAACCAATTAACCTTGCCAGGAGGAAATGTAATGGGATTTTAAGGTATTAATTTGTTTATTTTAGGACGATGGACAATTCATTTTGAAATTAAACAGAGTTAATGTCATAGATGGATAGATAAAATATACCCAATTCCATTTTAAAAGAAACAATGAGATGAGAGAACTTAATCTCCAGTGTATTTAAGAAATATATATGAATTCATTGTTAATAAACATTCAAGCAACGCTGCATGAAATCAGCAACTACAAAGTATAACTGTATTTGGTCTATAGACCAAAACTGTTGTGCAATTACATGCTATTTTAAAATTACATTTCATAGATTTCATAGACATTAGGGCTGGAAGGGACCTTGGAAGATCATTGAGTCTAGCCCCTTGCCCAAGGGGCAGGAAGTCAGTTGAGGTCACAGGATCCCAGCAAGATAAAAATCCAATTTTCTCTTGAAGGCATTCAATGTAGGTGCTTGAACCACCTCCGGTGGCAGGCTGTTCCAGACCTTGGGGGCTCAGACAGGAAAGAAATTCTTCCTTATGTCCAACCTAAAACGGTCTTGCAGAAGTTTATGACCATTTGACCTTGTCATCACCTTGGGGGGCTCTGGTGAACAATCGTTCCCCTAGATCCTGGTGAACACCCCTGATAAACTTACAGGCAGCCATCAGATCACCCCTGAGCCTGAGCTTTTCCAGGCTGAAGAGTCCCATGGCTCTCAGCCTGTTGTCATAAGGTCTGTTTTCCTGGCCTCTGATCATGTGTGTGGCTTTCCTCTGGACTCTCTCAAGCTTCTCCACATCTTTTTTGAATTATGGATCCTAAAACTGGATGCAGTACTCCAGCTGCAGCCTCACCAAGGCCAAGTACAATGGGAGAATGAAGTCCTGGGATTTGCTTGAGAAGCATCTATGGATGCAAGCCAGCGTTTTGCTTGCTTTACTAGCTGCAGCATCACATTGAAGGCTCATGTTCATCTTGTGATCAATCATGACCCCCAAGTCCCTTTCATCTGTAGTGCTAGCCAGCGTATCACTGCCGAGTTTATAAGGATGCTGCGGGTTTTTCCTCCCAAGGTGGAGAACTTTGCATTTTTCGGTGTTAAACACCATCATGTTCTTGTCCGCCCATTTCATGAGCCTGTAAAGGTCAGCCTGGATTGCCCTCCTGTTCTCAGGTGTGGATGCTTTACCCCAAAGTTTGGTATCATTGGTGAACTTGGTCAGTCCACTTCTGACTCCAATGACCACATCATTAATGAAGATGTTGAACAATATAGGCCCAAGGACAGAGCCTTGAGGGTCCACACTGGTCACAGGGCACCATGAAGATTGACTTCCATCAACCACCACCCTCTAGGTCCAACCACAGAGCCAATTCCCCAGCCAATGGATTGGATGTACATGAATATAATCTATAATATATTTTTTCTCCTAATATACTTGTCCAAAAAATCTTTAAAGCATAGCTTCTTCCAAATATTAAATCCCTCATCTGCTTGTACAGTGTTTTATGAAAATCAGTCTTAAGATCAACTAATGCATTTTTTGCATATGCATTATTTACAAAGTCTGTATCTTGAGTTATATTCTTTAACATATTATACAGGCCACTTCTTCTCAGGATCATATTTACTCACAATTCCATCAGAAAAAAATCCTAAATCAATCATGATGTTTTGAATAATGTAAATCTAACCATTGCTCTCTCTAACTGAAGACATCTAAATAAAGTTGATTTGTTCCATCAATAATGGGAGTAATAAAGGGTCGTTAGAGTCCAATACATATCTGCATAGGACATTTTTCTTTCTAGTATAGTTCCAGTACCAAACCCACTTCTTTAAAAAACTCACTCCAGGATTGCCCTATATGTCAATTTGCCATTTTCTTGTTTATAAATAGAGACCCGATACATCTTATTTGTCAACCTTTTCCATCTCTACCTGCAGCACTGTATAAATATTATTATGGATTAATGAGTAATTATCACAAATTAAATTACAGGGAGGCTTTGCTTTTTTAGGAAACTGTTTTTGTTGTCTCATATGTATGTTTCTTTTCTTTTCTTTTTTTATTGATTTTTCAATGCGCACAAAAATCAGAAATACATATATGTCAAGTGTACATAGCAATAAACAATAAAAAAGAAAATGAAGAAGAGAAGAGGGAGGAATAGAAGAAAAGAGAAGTGTGCACATAGTAATTACTTAGTTATCACAATATTCTAAGAACTCTTTCCAAATTTCATCAAACTTTTCAAAGCCATTAGGCTTGCTAAACACAATTCTCATAATAGATGCCAGCTGCACCATCTCACTGTGGAGATGTCCTACTTTTCCAATGGAATAATATAATCCTGCACATCAGTAATAAGGCCCACTGTAAGAATGCAATCTGATAAGGATTCTGTTGAATTCCTTAGATGTATGCCCAAGAATACACATAATTGCCAAAGTTATCAGTGCCGTGTTCAAAGCATGTTAATGCTAGTCATAATTTCTTTCCAAAAATAATTGAGAATAGGGCATGACCAAAACATGTGACCAAGCATTGTCTGCAATACATTGAATCTCCAACTTGTATCCAATAGCAGTATATTTACTCTTTTAAGTTTATAGGGAACCCAATGAAGATGAAAAATGATTTTTTGTTGTATATAGTATGCAGTGTAAGATCAATTGCTGATGTTTGAATATTCTGAACTGCTGACTTCCACTGGGATTTGGTCATTTGGCTACTTAGATCTTCATTCCGCTTTAGTTTTATATAATCTGTATCAGGTGTTATTTGCTGTGTATATATTCATAAAATGATGGCACAGGGAGGGGAATGGAAGCAGATTTCAAGGCAAAAATTAGTCTCTGTGTAGCATTTGCTACACCTAAAGCCCCAGGTCCACATTGCTATTCCACTGTTTTTAGAAGATGAAATTCATCACATATCTCAGAAAACTTTAGGAATTTAAACAATCTGATAATTTATGTTGGTATGTATAAAAATGTTAAACATTCTTTCCCCCCAAAGACTTACCAGTAGGGTCAAATAATCTTTCTATTTTAGTTTATAAGATACCATTGTCTTCATCTGATACCCTGGTCTTTTATGTCCTTAACAAGGTAACAGTTTGTATACAAATGGAAAGAGCTTGCTCAACAAAATAGAAGAATAAAGGACAAGAGACAGAAAAGGACTTCCTGGGTCATAAGGACCAATCCCCTGATGTCACAGGCAACCACATCATGTAACAACCTTCATATATTTATGAAGTCCCATTTTAAAATTGGGGATTTCACTCCTTCTAATTCAGAATGAGAACATTTTGATGGTTAGAAATCTAATTTTCATCCTGTATGTATTCATGCCTCATTTCTTCCCTTTTGTTCTTGTTGGACAATAGCTTTCAATAATTTCAGCAATTTCAATGTCTTTTTTTTCCCATTCCAGTGCTTACTCCCTTCATTCTCTGCAATCCTAGATAGCAATTATGTCCTTTTTTAGCCTTTGTTTTGTTAAACCAAAAAGGCAGTAGCATTATAGGCTCTCCCCAGTCCTGATCATCCTACTGGCTTATCTCTGCAAGTTTGCAGTTTGAACTGTTCCCATTTAACTCAACACATTCTTGATGTTATGCATCCACCTCAGATGTGATCAATTTGATTTTCATACCCCTTTTCCTATTAACCATCCTGGTTTGCTCATCAGTTTTCTGGCCCTCTGCTACTTATGGACTCTTTACTTAATCCAGAAAGCAGGATAATTTCACTTACAATGAGCTCCAGGTTGTAGCGAGACTGCCTACCTGGTAGCCAGATGAGCGTGTCTGAAGCTAGTTTACGTATTTCTACACAGCATTACAATCTTCAGGGTTATTTCCAAAATATTGTTCACATCCATATCCTTGAAATCTTCAGTTTTGTAAACTCCACTGATTAGTACACTTCATGTATCCATTAATTCCCTTTTGAAACTGAAAACCATAGATAACTTATTCCTGTTTTTCATGCCATGCATCTTAAGCTAACTCCTTCATTCTTACCACAGTCAAGTCTAAAATAACACAATTTCATATTGCATGACTAACTTTGGTGAAAAAAAAAATCAGCTTTTACAGAAATAACTGTGTCTTATAATGTTATTGTTTTCCTATGATATATGGGTAGCATCTTGATTCATTCCTCGTACTATTTATTCCACAATGTTATATTTATTCTTTCCATGCCCAAATCCAGTTCTGGAAATCTATAGCACATCCCTAGAACTTCATTAATAATGACTCCTATATTATCATCCCCAAAGTGACTTCAACTCAAATCAATTCTGTTTTAGCCATGTGTCACTGGTAGGGGTTATAGGGCTTTGGCCCCTTTTTGGTTGGTGCCTTGCCCTCCAGTGATGTCAGTGAGAACTGGATTCAGTGCCACCTAGATGGTTTGGGTGCTGCTCCTACTCGCCTGCCATGTCTTTGATGTTCATTGTTGTTCTCTTGGGAGGCAGTTCCCTGTAGGTGACCCAAGAATATCTCGACCCTGGGCTTTCTTTGTGGGGCTCCAACCTCCCCTTTACCCCACCCTCACCACATCCATGGCCAGGGATAAATTCTGCTCTCCGCAGGTCTTTCACTGGGATGATCCCATCTCATCCACTCCTCCCACCTCCAATGGTCAGGTCTTCCTGACCGTCCCTCCTCCCAGGTCATCCTTCACCCTTGAACTGAGGCCTGGGCAGTTAAACACACCCCAGTCTGGGGTTAACTGTAACTTAGGATCAGAACTAAACTTAAGAAGTCAGCTTCTGCTGACTGGTTCCTGGGATCTTGGCTCCCAGGTGCCCACAGTCTTGCCGAGAACTCTGTTGTCTTTGATGCCTAATAAGCATTCTGATAGATTGGCCTTCCGTTCTGGGGCATCTGTTGGCCCTCTTGGGCAAGCCCCCCTCCCTTCCCCCTTTTGACCTGTCTGACCTATGGCTGGGCTGTCAGGGTCCCACCAGCTGGTGGTGCTTGACAGTTGCACATAGGGCTCCATAGCTTCCTGTGCCTCCCTCTTTGCCGTGCTGCCTGAGGGTGCTGGCAGTCCCTCATTGCCACTCCCCACCGCAGTACCTGTGTTCCCTGGCGTGGCTGCAGCTATGCTCCTGGGTGTCCCAGAGGACAGGTACCCCCTGATGGAGCTGCCCAGCGTCCCTCCATTCCCAGGACTTGGGCTCCTCATTCCATCTGTCAAGGTTCTCTGGCAGGTGCTCAGACTCTTTTCCCTGTGTTTGGGGCTGGTGCTCCCTGGCTTTGTAGCCAGCATCTCCCAGCTGGTATTCTGTTCTCCTCTCCCTGGCACTGCCCCAGCTTTGTCCCCAGCTGCCTTTTGAGCAGCCTACACCTCTTCAGAGTCACACCCCTGGTGCTCACCAATTTGCAGGCAACTGCAACTCTGCAACTGCAACAGCAGCTCTGCAACTGCTGATCCTGCACTGGCATTTCTCCCCAGCTGCCGTTCATCTTTGCTCCTGCAGTGAGTATCGGGGCATGTTGGGTGGGGGGTTGGGATGTGTTGCGGGGGGCTTTGCCTCCCTTCTCACACCATGCTTTCCATTCTTATTTCTTTAAAGTCTACACCTTGGGTAATGCTATCCCACAACAAGCACCTTTACTTCCATCCTTTCTCACCAATGAATCCATTTCCACACCTGTGTTCCAATCCTGACTGCTATTCTGCCATGTTTCTATTATCCCTATAACAACAGGTTTTATGTCCTACATCAGTACTTCTGCTTCTAGTTTTTGCATTTTTGGAGCCTGGAAAATATTGGCATCATTCAAGGTACTAGTACAATATTCCCCATCGGAAATATTATGTATAGTTCTGGTCATTTGCATAAAGAAAGATGAATTAAGGCACAAGCAGGTGTACAGAAGAATGCTGAATGGACAGCCTATCATAGAAAAGGAGACTAAAAAAACTTAGTTTGTTTTAATATAGCCAAACAATGCTGAGAGGTTATTTATGAGAGGTCACTCTCATAAATACATCAGGGAGGGGAAAAAATTAAACAAAAAGACAGGGTTGGTACAAGAACAAATGAACCAGCAATGAATACATTTAAAATGGAAAAGCTGTAAAAGCTTCCAACTATTGGAGCAGTGTCAGGTTCTGGAACAGCCTTCCAACAGGAGTAAGGGAGAAAACAACAGACAATCTGTAACAAGTTTTAAGATGAACTTTGATTCGTTTTTGAAAGTCATTATGTGATGGGATTTGCTATAAAAGCAGATACTGGACTCAGTTACCCAGTGATCCACTTCAATTCTATGTCCCTTTGAATGTATTTAGCATTCCAAGAAGAAAATCTGAGACAACGACAGAATCTTATGAATGACACACTTTTGTTTTTGACCAAGTAATTTTGTATCCTAAGAATACATAAAAAAAAAAAATCTTCCATAAACTTTAGCATAAAACGATTGGTTTACTGAGGATAGTTGTTCTGTAAGGAAGGTATTATCAGCCTATTCATTATGCCTTTTATGATGCCGGAGATGACTTCTACTCCTTTTCACTTTTGTTAGCAACTGATGATTGCATTACAAATACTAATTTTCTTGTTAGAAAGTTCTAACATTGTCTGCCAAAATGTCTGGTTCACTGCAACCTGGAAAAAAAGATCAGAAGATTATTTCGAGAAAATTCCAGTCCATGCTATTTACATTAATGACTGGTCTGTTAACTAGTATTCTTGTGAGAAAGTGGTTACTTTCTTGCTGGGTATAAAGAAATGAAAGGTTTTCCCTGAGATGAAATCCTACAGCAAAACTCTGCTTTTGTATATGAAATATAATTAATCAAAATATCTCTAAAATCCCCTTCAATATGCTTTCATAGTAAGATATTAGCTATGAAAGTGTTTCTAATTCAGTGATTCTCAACTACAGTACCATGGCAATGTTAGATGGGTAAACGTGTAAGCAACCGCTGATTCCCTGGATCATGATGTATGCATAAGGGGTCTAGTCAGGTGCCTTATGAATCCGCTTGTGGCTGACAAGCCCAAATTGAGAGCAACACAGCTTGTTACAAATCGCACAGATGCATATGTTGTCTAAGTTGGTCTAAGTCCAAAGTTACACCACACTGTGCTGGCCCCAATAGTATAAAAAGCTGCCCTGGCAAGCAGCTAAGGATGTCTTGCCCTCAGGAGCCTCTGAGGCCTGGCCAATTGGTATTTGGGGACACTAGCCTCTTGTGCCAGCTGGACTGCTGAAGCAGTCCTAACTTAGAGTGGCCTCTGCACCCTCTACCCAATAGCGGGGACTACTGCCTGGCTGGGACCTGCTGCCACCTGTGACAGCATCGGCCCCCTTGAGCCTGTGGGCTCATGGCTATGCACCTACCAGACCCAGACAGGGACTGCATGGCCACCTAGAATGTGATATGGGCACTGCAGCAAAGCTGCCTGCCCTCTGGACCAGCTGCCAGTGGGCCATGGCTGTACAGTTGGCCTTCATGTGGCATTGCTACCATATCTTTTGGTGCCCTTGCTCTGCCATCTGGGCAGCTATCTCCCAGAAGGTGTGCTCATTGAGGTGGCCCACTTTGAACTGTTGGAGCATGTCCACCTGGCCCCAAATGGCCAGGAGGTTAGCCACCTCATCTGCCCTCCAGTTTGGTCCCTGGTGCTGACCCTGGGCAGACTCCTATGCCCAAGTCCCCCTACTTGCCTCACTGGCAGGGATCCCAGTTTTCTCTGTTAAAAAATCCCAAATTCTGTGATAAAAAATCCCAAATTTTCTGATTAACCCCCCCCATCCATGTTTTTTTCTGTGATTAAAATGAAATGCAACTATATATATATATATAGGTATCTGTTAAGCACAATATTTTATTGATATATTTACAATTTTAATACAATTTGAAAGGCTACCACTGCCTCAATCATTATACAAAAATAAATTCTAAATACCTATATATTTTGCTGTTTGCTTTTGGTTTTTAAACCATAGGAAATCAGAACTTGCCCTGTCCTCTTTGTTCATCAGGATACAGGTCCAGCTGTGACTGTCCCCACAGCTGCTTTGTGGTGCTGAGCTGTACTGATATGTTGGTACCCTGTCCCTGCCCATACCCTTGCCCCTCCCTCCCAACCCACAGTCTCCACTGTCCTGACAGTACTCCTCAATTTTTTGCTGCAGCCCCTGCCTGCCCCCACTCACTCCCTCCTGGCAGCAGCTCCCTCCCTGCACCTGGACATGGGTCCAGCTGCAACTGTCCCACCCACTGTTTTGTGGCTCTGAGCAGTTCCAGCCCTTGGTGTTCTGCTCCCTGTGCCTGTGGCCAGGCCCCAGTGATCCCCATGCCCTTCTAGGGAAACCCTTGACTGGGACAGAGGGACTGGAATGAGCAAGTCCCTTCCCTTCCAAGCCAGCCTCCTCCTTCACAGGATGCTTTAGGAGGGCAGGGGGGCTCCAAGCCTGGCTCTGGCAGCCACTTCTACCCAAAGCACCTCTACCCCCATCTCTCTTTCTCACGCATACACCCCTGCTGCCACCCCCAGGCCATCACATACACACATAGACCCTGCTGCAACCTCAGTCCTCCTCTGCCCATCACCCACCCCTACCGCCACCTCCCCCCACTGGGTTCGCAAGATCATAAAGGCCCCCCACCCCCCAGGCTGGGGCCACATGCCCTGACACCTGTGCAGGCACAGGGCAGGGCTATAGTGTGCTGGTTGCCCATGCAGCCACAGCTCCCACCAGCAGGTCCAGTCCTGTCCAGTGGCTGGGCATGCAGGGTGTGGTTTGTGTGGCAGGGGTGTAAGTAGCTGTGGTATTTGCTGGGGGGGGGTGAAGGAGTGTGGGGGGGTGGGTATGGGTGTATGTGTGTTTGGGGTTTGTGGGGGAATGTGGGAGTGTGTGTGCAGGGTGGAGTTTGTGGGGTCATGGGGTGGAGTTTGTGGGGGGTGTGGATGTTGGGTTTGTAGGAGGGTGTGGGGTTTGGGGGGGGATGGGGGTCCCCACCACACACCACCCTTCATAGTGCACAGCTATGTGCTTCCACCTCAAGCTTCCAGCACTCCAACAGGGAGTCACACGTGGTGGCATGGAGCCTGCCAGGCCTATGGTGTGCAACTCCCTGCAGTTCCTGTTCTGCGAGCCATCAGGCCAGGTTGGTTCCGTGCCTCCACGTGCAGCTCCCTGCTGGAAGCCCCATTTGGAGGCACAGACCCAGCCCAGGCTGGCCCAATGGCGTGCAGCTCCTGCCGGCAGTGTCATTACCCCCCACATGCTGGCATGGAGCCAGCCTGATCTGGCCCAGAGGCATGTGCCAGAGGGGTGGGCTGGCTCCATGCTGCCATGTCCAGTCCCTGGGACTCAGCCAGAGCTGTACACCACTAGAGGGCTCTGCCCGCCATGGCCATGAGTGCTCCAAGGGCCCACCACCTACTGTTGCTGGTACCACCAGTGGCAAGGGCTATGCAACATGGATGCGTGCCCCCCACACTCCCCACAAACCCGACACACATTCAGCTCCCAGGACTCAGCCACAGCAGGGCACTACCATGGGGCACTGCTTGCTGCAAGTCATGTGCGCCCCTAAGGCCTGCCACCTGCTGCTGCCGCAAGCTGCTGCGAGCCATGCCCCACCTTTTTCTCCAGAATGCTGAGGCAGCACGGGGACACAGCAGCCATAAAGAGCTCCAGTTGTTTTCAGGCATGCTCCAAGAGCACGTCACATGCCACTTTTTTCAGGCTCATTTTTTTTTTTTATATATTGGGATTCCCTGGTTTCAAATTCAGAGTCTTTGCTGCAAATATGCAGCACAGGGAACATTTTTTCATGCACGGAGTGCCTTCTGAGGCATCTAAAACTCCTTTGAGATGCCACAACACACATGTGCACATCCACGTGGATGCGGCCCTTGAGACTAATTGTCAACCCAAAGCTCTTGCATGATGCAGAAAATCTGCCCAAGAGATTTTGCAGGGAAGATTCACTGAGGGCAACCAAGGCTGTGTCATCCACAAACAGGAAATCTCTCCAAACCAACTCTTTCACCTTGGTTTTCACTCTAAACCATGTGACGTTAAACAAGGCCCCAGATAGTCTGCTTCAAAGATAAATTCCATCATTGCTGTCCTTGAATGCATGAAGATGCAGGAATGAAAAGCAGATGCTAAAAAGCACAGGGGCTAGGATACATCCATTTCACCCTGCTGTTAATGTCAAAAGCTTTTGATTCACAAGATAAACTAAAAGATTTCAAATAGGAATCCATAATTTTAAAAACATTCTGACTGACTGTGATCTTTCTGAGTTCTTTGCAGCAGAAAAAAATTGCTCAATTATTTGTCCGTGGTCAAAAAATGAGTGAAAACTAAGTGCTGCCATTTTCTGAGAGGTGCCTTCAGTCCAATGGGAGGAGAGGGGCATGTGCAATCTAAAAAGGTTGAGAACCACTGTTATAATTCTTTTCTGATTTTCATCATAAAAAAGCATAGACAATTTCTACTGAGAACTAGGAGGAGTTTAAGTCTTTTTTTCTAGGTCATTCATATGAAATCCATCACAGTTTAAGACAACCTGTTACAATGAATCCCAAAAAAATATTTCATCCTAAAGGAATGACACAAATCACGATAGAATGAAACTCCCTTATACAAGGTCTGTATTTAAGGCTTAATATTTAGCCTTTATATTTAAAAACTTGATCATCCCCAGTGATTTTTAATATAAACCTAAACCCACAGCATTCACCTTGTTCTGGCCCTACCAATTTGTCACTTAAGCAAAGCTTCCACTGACTTAGCTGAAACTCTATCTGGAAGGTGTGGCATATTAAGAAAAAAAACCCATGCTATCAGTTAAAGCTGTGATGGATTTACTATTCTTACTTGAATGCTTGGATACAATAAGGAAACAAGTGATAATAGTATTGCTTTAGTGTCAGTTCTGATTTTAAGCTTCCTGAAATAGTGAGAGTTATATTGACTGACTGGTTGTTGCTTTTTTAATATAACCTTTTGGTAAGAGTGGGGGAATACAGAAAGATATTTGAAGTTATTTTTCTGTATTCTAAAAAATAAGATGACGTTCTGTCACTGCTTGTTCAGAAAGAACATTAGTATTTTTACTTTACCTTTGCAGGACAAAAACAACACATACCATGAAGAATTTTGGATTATGGCTGAAATTATCCGAACAGAAAAGTTTATACTGTGCAGCAGTTGCAATAATTAGCCTATGTTTTAATAAACAAAGTTATACTATCAGCGTTATAAATTTAAAAAAAATAAAACAGGTTCTGACATTTCATTGCTGGCTATTTTCATACTCAGGTATTTCAGGCAGCTAGTTGTTTTCAAGGGAATGCTTTTCCCCTGTCACTTGGCAGCATTTATTTTTTTATTAGCAACAAATAGGTAAAATAAACTAGACATATTATCAAATTGTTTTAGCTTGTTCATTCCTTTATGTGTAATAGGGATTCTAATCCAGAGTGATCTATTTCTCTTCTGAAATAAAAGTTATGACAGACAGACTGTATGCAGGCTTCCTGGCCCACCAGCTTCAGCACTTCAGCTAGTTCTCATAAGTGAAATAGTCATTGGCCAGCATACATAAGCCAGCAAAACAAAACCCAGGCATCGAGGAGGGACCCTCTGGTGCATCCATGCATCACTGTGGTCTCCTCCTGTAACAGGCAGTTGCAGCCACTGTTTGTTTCCTATTCTCAAATTGCCCCTTCACAGTCTTCTCTCTTAGCCTTCTCCTCTGGGGTTTTAAAACTCCCAGTGGGTCACTCCCTCATTATCAGACACAGATGTACTCCAAGATTGATAATTGGTCAGGGTCCAAAGCCACCCATAAGCAAATATCTATCCAGAGCCTATCCAGGCTTAGGACCTGGATATTCCTAAGGCTAGGGACAGACATTAAAAATCCTGAGCCTGAAATGATTCAATCTTTCCAGGTTAGTCTAACCTGACTAGGCTAAATCAGTTTTGTAACTGGACAGACATCCCAGAAATGCAGCCACATGCCTGCAGTGGCTCAGGGTAGAAGCTGGGGGGTGCTAGAGCAGCCCTCCTTGCCTTGCACAGCATGGAGCAGAGGTGGGCATGGTCAGGCTCTGGCAGGATGCCATGATTAGCACAGCAGGTAATTGGTACCAGTGTTTATCACCCAATTAAGAAAACGGGCATTACCAGCTACTTGTTGATTCTGCCTGTTGGTTCTACTTGTTGATTCAGCATGGACTATACCCAGCATGGACTGTAGTCTGCTAGCTAATACACAGACACCTCCTCAGCAAGGAAGAGGGGAGGGGGGAATTCCTGCTTAGCAGGAAGTGATGAAGGGAGGGGGGAAACTGTCTGCAATCTGTGTGGGAGCTGCAGCCAGGAAGCAGAGGGGAGGGCCAACCCTGCTATGGAGAAGAGAGCCCCACCCAGTCCAAAGACCATGCTGGGATGCCGGGGGTGTCTAGTTTATCTTCAACCAGCAAGAGTCTGGGAAAGACATTGAATAAATCGGTTTGAGACAAATCAGTTAAGTCTGATACTACATTCAACCAGGTTTATCTCAAACCAGTTTCAGCCATTCTCAAACTGGTTTATGTGCACTGAACATGTGTTCTGTTACAGGTTTAAACCAGTTTTTGATCACTTAAACCAGTTTGTGTGTAATGTCTGTCCCTAGCCTTAGTGTCCCTGGGATTACATAGGCACTCTGCTCTGGGGCCTCTATATGGACCAAAGAGATCCAAGACTGCACATAACTACAATCCATAAATGGGCAATCCCAATGCCGGTGGCTGGGCTGACCAACAGGCCAAGGGATCCATTTTATGGGCTCGGTACTACATCCCAGAGGGGGTCCTCTTTGACTCACAATTCAGTGGCCAAAGGTTGCTGAGCCCAACCTTGTCACTTTGGAGATCAAGGCAAGACTCATAGAACTTGGATGTATAGTTTCCACACAAGATCACATAGTTTATGCTAGGGCCTCCCCACTTTAAATGTATGCCTTGTTTGGCCCACCCCTCTAACCCAACCCAGGTAGATATTTCCCACACTCTAATTCATCTCCAGAAAGTTTTAAGTCATGCCGACTGCCTCTTTAAGGGCACGTTTACATGTGTAATTAAGCGTGACTACATTTAATGTACATTAAACTGATAAGCATTAAGAGATTTTTTTGGCAGGTGTCTACATGTGCAGTGACTTAGCACTAAAGTTAGCACCAAGCCCTTGCAACCTTCCCATGTGCCCATAATGGCTGGGCAGACGGAGCACTAAAGTTAGTGCCGGTCACATCTATACATGCATTAATGTGCTTTAACTAATCATGCCCAAATGTAGGTATCAAATTTAGCTGCAATTAGCCTAATTTTGCCATTTTTAATTCAAATGAAGGCTGTCCATGTGTAGACATGTACCCGTAATGCACATTAAATTAGGCTAATGTGCATTAATGTGTGTTGTGTAGGTGTGCCTATTATAACTAAGTTTAAGGCCTTTTTCCTCTGCCTGCCTTCCTCACTTCGTACCCTCACATGAAATAACTTCCTTTCCTTGATAATCTTCATGATTTAATTTGTCTCAGTTAAGTATTCTCTTATTCTCCATTTTTATGCTGAACAATCCTATTCTATCCAGTCTCTAACTGGAAGTAAATCTTGCCATGTCCCTATCCCATTTTGTCACAGTTTCTAGATTTGTCACCGTCTCTGCTATATAGTCACTGAGCTCAAGCACGATGAGATTAATTCTGTACTAAAGGTTACCAGTCATTTTATATAATAGTATATTTTCCATCTTCATTTCCATGTTTCACCCTTAATTTCATCCAAGCTCCACATTACTATTTAAAATACTGTAAGCTGAACGATATGCATGGTTGCGTCCAATGTTCCTTTTTGCCTCATTAAATGCAAATGAAGCACTATAATTCTGAATTTGCTTTACAGACTTTGCCCATCACTTAAAAATATTATTTTTCAGAAACCACTGAGAATTCCACTTTTCTTCCCATGCTGCTGGGTTTTTTTGGAAGTCAGGTAAGAGGAGGGAAATAAAAAACATTAAGCCTCTTACATAACAAAGAGGCTTAAAGATCTAGGGTCAAGGAAAGATGCCTCATTCCATGTGTCATATATTTTTCCTTTTGAACAAAGCGACTGGAAAATCTTTGTTCAGTGGCCACTAGGTACAGCGTTCTCTCAAATGTTTCCATGGAGACGGGGCCTAGTTGAAGGAAGGAGCAGAGGGAAGGAGCAGAATGCCAGCAGCCCAAGCAGAGAAGCTCTATAATCATGACCCCCTCCTAAATAATAGAGCTATCTAAGCAATTCATGTGCACCACACACACACAATCTATTTCTTTAAAGACCTCATGTTTTAGGGAAACAATGAGTACTGTTCCAAAGACATTTTAAAGAACTATTAGTTAAACAAAGAAGAAAAATATCATCAAATGATACTGAATTCATAATTTGCCTGTGATGCTGGGCATTATTTATTAGCAGCCCAATGGAAGCACATTCTCGTTTATGTGGTTTTAATTAAATAATTCCATCATCCTGATTCTTTACTGTGTTGCTAATTTCATATGTATAGATAATTATCTCTACAAATATAATCCTATTAATATATTGTATTTTCTGGCACCAGACAACTTCAATTCATTGTTCCTTCCATGTTCAGAATAAAAATGTTCATGTATGTACTATCCAACTCTGATGGGTTTATAGGAGCACTTGGCCCTTATGAATTACTTTCACAACTACAACATAGCTGATGAAATCTATAATTACAGCTGAAGATATTTTTAATGTTTAATCTGGAGTCATTTTTTTAGTAAATACGTTTTCATTATAGCATGCATATTTGCCTTCATCAAGGTTAATGAGTGGGGATAGAATCAGGTAGTGGAAAATAATTATATTTTGAACTACGGGGTGGCTAAGGGAGTCCAATCTCTGTACAGTTGGCTTAGTTCCATTTCCCAGAACGGGCTTGATTCTGTAGTCATTATGCAACAAAGTTTTTCAGCCAGTTCCCATCCCACCAGGTACATAAGTGGATGGAGGTCCCTAAGCATGACCTTTTCAATTAGTACAGCCTTAACACAACAGGTGACTGGGTCTTCCTCCTGTCTGCTTATTGTGACTGAGTCTTAAGGCTAAGATGATCACATACTACAAAAGTAGAAGCTTTTTTTTTCTGGGACTTGAACAAGTTGGAATAGAGTTGCAGTTGGATACTTAAATCCATGTAGGTGCTTACGTACGATTATTGCTTTAAGTACGACTACAGGGAAAAGTGTTGATCTCTAGGGTACTAACAGGTTAGTACGTTGCAAATTCTGAGTAAAATCCTGGCTTATCTAAATCAGTGTCAGGATTCCTATTGATACATTGGGCCATAATTTCAATGATGATATTTTAATGATGAATCTACCCCATCTAAAAAGGCCATTCTCAAGGTTAGAAACATATACATGGAATGGAGAAACCTGAAGGTTTCTATGGATTATTGGGAAAATCCAAGTACCTTAAAGACGATTCTGAAGCTGTTGAAGTGTGTCCCCAGCCCAGCCCAGCCCAGCCCCTGGCTTCTTTACTTTTCACTCCATCCAGGAAGAGCACACAGCGACTGCTGCAGCCTCCTTAGCCTGACGAAGGGTTTTTGAACCCGAATGCTTGCTTAATAACTATTCTCCAACCATTTGGGTTGGTCTAATAAAAGATATCAAATTCACCCAAGGAACCTTGTCTGCCTATATCCTTAGACCAACATGGCTACAACCTAAACCCCTGCAACTTTGTGCATAAAAGTCATTTTCTAATCCCTAGAATTGACAGTACATGTCTAAACCGAGGCAGCTCATAGAACTAGCTTGGTGATGGAGACCTTTGCAACCAGAAGCATTACTAGGGTGGGGAGACAGGGAAAGCCACTGTGGACACCACTTTTTGGAGGGAGAGGGCTAGAAAAATGTCAGCTGATGCCTCAGCCATGCATTCATGTCAGAAGCATGGCAGCAGCCAGAAGTCACCCCTGCCCCCATGCATCCTGCTGCCCCAGGAGCCCAGGTGCTTTGTTACATCTCTGTCTGCAGCAGTTTTGTCTCTAAGGACAATAACAGAATTATTATTGTCATAAAGAACAGTTACAGAGAGATGAATAATCACAGCTCCAGAGTCACAGCACAGGGAGGCTTCAGTTGCCCTCTGTAAATACGTGTTTAAGCGACTTTTTAATAACAAGTCATTTACAACACTTGTGCTAATACTTCTTCAAGAGCAGCTGGTGCAACACGACCCTTATTTCACTTCAGAAAACTTTATTTTCCTTTCAGTATTAACACCTCTCATTATGCAAACAATTGGAAAGTGTAAAGATATTGCAGTGGAGGAGTTGTAAAACCACACAGCCTCCCTAAGCATTGAGTTTAACCCTATATAAATGGTCTGCAGCTTCAATTTGATTTAGCGCTTTTAACTATCTGCAGCTCACTTTACTTGCAAATGTTGCATTGTATCAGTAAGACAAGCAACAAGGCAAGTGTTGAAACTTTTAAATCATTTCACACAAAAAAAATATGCAGAGGAATTCAAGTCTCCTTCAGCCATTTAGCCATCTAACTAGCAAGAAAGTACAGTGGTAATCAAGAAAGGGAAGACTATGAAATATTAGGGTTACCAGAGCCGGTAACTCCCACAAACTGGGGGTTTCTCAAGGAAGCTACTCTCTTCTGAGTTCAAGTACTATATGTGAAGGGGAAGTATCACTTTTTAAGAACTGGAGCATTGGGAGTTATTTCATTTCTTGCCCTATCTGGGTTTTTTACCTCCCTGAAGAGATTACCCTCAAGTAGAATTGAAACCTGTGCCCTACACTTTTGAAAGCTTTGAAGACAGCTAGTATTTTCAGCTGAAAGGGACCTCTGTATGTGTGTGTCACCTTTGTTTGCACATGTGTGCAGAGCCAGGTTCCACATGATGATCAGGATCGTACCCACAGGGTGCATCTACACATGCAAATACTGCTAGATGGGTTTATGCCACATTAATTTACTGTGGTGTAAATCTGCCCTAGTCAGGCATATACATGTATGGGCATTTGGGAGATTTGCTGCTCCTGGCAGTAGTCTGCTCCTATCCCCTATGGTCCCCTGAAGCAGCCAGTGGGAGCTGGAGGCTCTGGCCACAGCAGCCTGCAGCTGGGGGCCATCTTTAAAAGCTGGGGGCCATCTGTGTTCCTGGCTTGGAGCAGGCTGCAGCATGTAGGCACAGTACTCTGCGACTGTTGCTGGAGCCTGTGCCCACTGTGCAATGGCTCCTCCATTCCCAGACCCCAGGAGTAATGTCCAGTGCCCCAGGCTCCTCCTGGACACCCTGGTTGCCCTGCTTCACCACTGTGGTGACCACCATGTGGCACAGGTCAGTCTTGGCCATGGCTGTCTCGCCATGCAGCGCGGCTATTTTGGCCAGGCTCACCATGGCATTTCAGGCCCCTGCCACCATGCTGCGGCTCCCCAGACCCTGTGCTGCTACCCAGACCCCAACAGGGATGCCGACAACATGCACCTGGATGCTGCCAGCCCCACTGCCTGTGGGCCTGCCTGGCCAACCAGGACTAGTGCCTGCATGTCATCCAGGCCACCTTGGATGATAAGCAGTGGCTGGAGAAGTTCCAGATGACCCAGGCAACCTTCCAGGAGCTCCTTGACGAGATTAACCTGTACCTGGAGTGGTAAGCCACCACGATGTGGCCTCTCCCCACAGACACCCAGCTGGCCATGCCCACTAGCCTGAACTACATCTCTTTGCTGTGGGCAAGGTGACTGCTGGGGAGACTGTCCTGGAGGTGTGCAGTGCCCTCCAGGACATGCTGGGGCACAATGTGGTCTGGGTGCATGACTTGCTGGAGGTGGTGGTGGGGTTCCATGCCCTGGGCTTCCCCCCAGTGCATCAGGGCCCTGGATCACATCCCTGTTACCTTCCCGCCTCATGGTAACTGCCCCTACTGCAGCTAATAGGGCTTTCACTCCATTGTGCTGCATCCTTTCATTGACCACCTTTGCACCTTCTCCAATATGAGCACTGGCAGTGTCCACAATGCCCACCTGTTCTGCAACTCTGCCCTGCCAGCTCTGGTGGAGAGCAGGGACTTCGTGTCAGGGATTCTGGACCTCTATCTGGGTGAGGTGACAGTTCCACCCCTCATCACTGGGGACCTGACCTACACACTCCTCCCCTGGCTCATACAGCCCTATACTGGTCAGCTAGATCCCCAGGCAGTTCCCATCCCACCTGTTAGTACCCAGGCATAGTTCTACTGGTGCCTGGGCTGGACCTGCATGCTGGTGGAGTGTGCCTTTAGGCACCTGAGGGGACACTGGTGCACCCTCAGTGCCCACCTTGAGGTTACGGAGGCCAACATCCCAAGGGTCATCTGCACAGCCTACATAGGGACCAGGCTGACCAGGAGTTCTGGGACAGGCTCCTGGCCCTTGATGAGAAGCACCTGGAGTGGCAGTCTGCCATGGTGGCCAGGGCAGTGGAGGCCATGGAGGAGGACCGCTGGGTGCTGAACACCATTCTTGCCTTGGTGGTGACCATTATGCCACCTGCTGCCCAGCCCCCAGCTGCAGCCCTGCCTGCCCCCTGGCATACACCCACCTCCCAGCAACAAGCCCCACAGTGGGATTAGGCTGAGGTACAGTGGCATTTCCACTGGCCAGGTGTCCCTGCCCCAGCACCCACCCCAGGTCCTCCATAAGCCAGCCCCCCAACCTGGGTCCTGCCCCACTACTCACTCCAGCTCCAGTCCTGGGCCCTCCGTGGCCAGAGCCGGCCCATGCAAAGGGCCCCAACTGAGCTGGTGGTGACCCCAATGGTGCATCCCTGATGACAGCTGGTCCCTCTCCCATACGTGCAGCTGCAGGACCTGCATAGCCAGGAGAAAGAGGCTGTTTGTGACAGTTTGCAATATTTCTGAGATAAGAAGCATTATACTAGGAGGCTATGCACTGCCTGGCCTCAGAGGGGGTCATGCATTCACAGGTGCCCAGGGACCATGGTAAGTCAGCCATGCAGTTTCTGGCACAGGCAGCTGCTGGATGAGCCCCTCACTTCCCCACTTGCTCCACAGGGGCAGGCAAGTCATTGGTTTTTGGCTGCAGAAAGGCTGCCTTCCCCACCCACTTTCCTGGACAGGACAGGCTTGGATATTGGCAACACCTGCTGCAACAGCTACAAACCCAATCCCTCCCCTTCTCCTCCTGAAAGCCAGGCTATTTCCACCTTTGCCTCCAAGCCCACAGAACCTGGACTTGGGGGGCAAGGAAGTCCCGGCCAACCAGGGCACAGAACTGGTGAATCCCCTGCCTTCCTCCCAGGGGGCCTCTCTGGAGAGTTGCCCCAGGGTCAACCCACCCCATGTGTGCCCAGTGCCCTGAGCATGCACTTGCTGAGAGTGTCCTGGGCACACTGTGAGGAACTGTTTGTGCAGACCAAAGTGTACCCAACCCACTACACCCTGCTGCCTGTTGTGGTGCCCCAGGCACACTTGGGAACCTTGTGCAGGACCCTGAATTTCAATAGTGCAGCAGGCAAGCCCACACTGCCATGCAACCTCCACCACCACCTAGAGGGCTACTTGTGCATGTGCTACATGTCCTTGACCCCCAGCTGAGGATGACATCACCACCAGCGTTGATGCATTCCTCATTATGTGAGAGGCCTGTGCCTGCCTTGCTGAGGGGGCACAGGCTTCTCAGTAAAGCTTTTCACTCCTTCCCACTTCCTTGTGTGCTGTGGGGTGAGCCCTGGGGGCCAGGGAGAGTGCAACTGGGCCAAGAGGGAGGGGGGGCAGAGGTGGTGGGGCAGGACATCACTCTCCCCAATGTGGTGCTTACTGGGTGTGGCAGAGGTGTCTAGTAGCCCGAGTCTGTCCCCATGGAGATGAAGATGTGTGGCTCCTGGCAGCGTCCTGGAGTGCAGGGGTTTGCTGCCTGGCTACCCAGGCAGAGGCCCTCTGCAGGGAGGAGCTGGACTTGCTGAGGGCCAGTGGTGTCATGGCTAGCCTGGCCTTCCGGACAGGGCTGTGTGCCCCCAGAACTGGTGGGGCAGGTGCTGACTCAGGATGCCAGAGATGCTGGACAAGATTGGGGAGAGACCATGGTGTGATGGGCTCCTGGCACCCCAAGAAGCCCTCGTGTGCTGGTTATGAAGCTCTTAAGGTAAAAGCTTTGAAGCATGTACAATTACTCAAAGCCTAGCGTGGTTAGGAACTAATATTTAGGCGTGTGCTAACTTTGAAGAGAAATAGAAAAATCTAACAAATAGTCCCAATAAGACAAATACTTTGCGCACAAAGAAATATGTCAGGGCATCATGAATTTTCACCTTCTCTTCTTTATTTTATGTATGCTTCAAGTTTTAACTTCATCATATCTAGACATGGCACTCTAGATAATTGTCAAAAACTGGCTATTATATTAGCACTTTGAGGATTTTCACTTCTCTGCTTTTAGTAAGTAGGGAGACTACCAAAGGAGTTCAGCCTGGAATTAGATCTTAAGTAAACCATTTTTTCTTCCTTCCTTTGCTTTAAAATAAAAATGGATTAACCAAAATACCGTTAATCTTTTTGCCTGTTGGGAAATTTGAATCAACACATTTATGCCTGTCCATGCAGTTAAGCAGTTAACAGAATAATGTAAAATAAGCAGATACATAAAAAAAAAATGAGGCTATACAAAGGGAAACCATTTCACTCAGCAACTTAGCTTGACTGAAGTTATATAAACTTTGGGGTCATATTCAGTACCTTGCAGTTAAGCAATTAACAGAGATTAATGTTTCAAGCACTTTTTCCCAATGCATTTTCCAGAGTCTGTCACTTGAATGGAGAAAATTCCAGTATCAGGAAAACACTGAGTACTGTAAGGTTGCTGCCTCCTCTGCTTAACTCAGTGCATGCCTCACAGGCAGTTACAAGATCCTAGGTTGTGTGATCAAGGCAGCTATTCAAATTCTATGCTCATGTTTCTCACATAGGAAACTGAGACAAGGACATCAAGATAAATGCTCTTTGCCATTTCTTGTCATTTGAAACAAGAGCAGAATAAAAGGAAGTGAAGTGGTAACTACTGTTGAAGTATGTACAGGGCAAAAAGAGCACAAAAAACATTTTGAAGACCAGTAATGTTTCTTTTAAAGAGGTCTTTGAATTAATCCCCTCTAGCAGAAAACTTGGTGAAAAACTAAATGAAGAATATAATTTTTTGAGTGTACTTTACCAATGACAGTGAAATGAATTGATTACTTCAATGCCATAAATAACTACTTCAATAATATCCTCATATATATAAGAACAAAAACCTTGTGACAAAACTCTGACTACCATTTGAAGTCAACAAGGGGTAATAAAGAAAAGGAAAAGGTGTATTGCCTCATTGTAAATAAATACTGGCCCCTGCAAAAGCATTCTTTCTCGGTCCAAACAGCTACTTCTAATTCTCTTCCTACTACCATTTTGTAAAAGCTATGGGGAGAAGTCATTTCATGTCAAGCAACTAAATTATGTATTAGTTGTAAGTCTATACATGCAGCATCATCTATCTGTACAAATACAGACATGTTTGTGTAGTGATTTGAAGTAAAATTTTTAAATAGTCTGGTTTTATTAAATTGGACATTTTAATTATTTAGGCCCATATTATTCATCTGCAAAATATCTGCTTTGGGTCATCATCACTAATGATTGTCATAATGAGAGAGGCTGAAGCAGTTGTTTGAATGTTGAAGTTACACAAGTTTCT
Organism: Alligator sinensis; assembly: GCF_000455745.1. Taxonomy (NCBI): domain Eukaryota; kingdom Metazoa; phylum Chordata; order Crocodylia; family Alligatoridae; genus Alligator; species Alligator sinensis. The sequence goes on from NW_005841913.1 coordinate 3,122,449, forward strand.
TATTTATGCTTATGCAAATATGGGGTATGGTTCTGCTAGTTTTTAATAATTTAATTTTGTTCTCCATTTTGTTTTTAATAATTTAATTTTGTTCTCCATTTATATTGGGCATGTTTGGCATTATTGCTGCCATGCAGATATAGTATTTGTTCAATCACTCTGAGTAATCAGCTTTTTTCCACAACCAAAATTAAAAGATATCTCGGTCTCATTCTGCAAGGGAATAAAAACAAATACAAACACTTCAACATATCTCATGAATTCTGATTTTCTTAACACTCTTAACTTGGATCCAAGTTGTGGGTAAGAACTCCCTTGTGCTAGTAGCAATACAAGCACATGACAAAAAAATTCCCTGTTCCAAACAGCTTACAGTCCAAGAACCCTGTCACACATTCCCTTGCAACAGGTGCATATCATTGTAATGTGTTAAAGTTAACATGTGGTAAGATGTTGTTGCAGGTTACCATTAAACCATTCTAAAGGCACTTAAAATGGGAGTCTCTGTGCATTAAAGGTTGTTAGACTGTGCTAAGTACCCAGTAAGTATCTTAAAGTTATGCCACTTCAGATGAGGGTTATCTTTGAGCTGTTTTACATAGCTTGAGCTAGAGTATTGTTAGTCTGTTCCATAAAGTGACCAATTTGAAGTCATTCAGCTCCCAGCCCCTTTATTCCTGATAGGCTTTCCACTCCCAAGCTCTACTGCCTAGGGGTGGTACTGGCCCGAAGCCAACATCCCCACCCACCCAATGGGTATGTCCTCAGCCCACATAGTACCACATTGCTGGCTCCAAGGACCCCAGAAGCCCCTGGCCTGTGGGGCAGGCCCTCCCATCAGAGGGCTAAGCCTTTGCCCATCTAGGCAGCTCTCCCATAGCTATTTGGTGGGGGGGTGGGGAGCTTCCAAGTCAAGCTTCCTGGGGGAGGGGTGAAAGGGCTGCCTAGTGCCAAGCATGGTAAAAGCATGGAGTCTGGGGAGCCATGCTTCCCTGGGGTCCATGCTGTCACTGCAGTTATATCATAATGGGTCCACACTGGAAGTGAAGCTACCAAATGATGTGAGCATGGTGCCTAAGAAGGCATACTTCCCTGGGCTCCATGTTCTCACCGTGCATAACCCCTAGAAATCTACTCTTAGGCCACATTCACAAGAGCAGGGACATATACTTGCAGCAGCACAAAGAGTAGAGGCACAAATTTGTGCCATTATGTTGTGCTGCAGCGCATGCCCCTCCTCGTGTGCTTTGCAACAGAACACATTGTCCCACTGCTTCATGTGATGCAGGATGGTCTAGCTGGGGCACAGGATTCCTTAGTAGACTGCATGGCTGTGGTCTGGGTCCCAGGGCACAAGGATGGTGTCCGGTTGCCACATATAGGGCATGGACTTATGGGCACTTCTGAACCAATGATTGTGGTCTGTCACAGTGATCCACTATGCTCACAAGGCCTTGACCTTCATGTAACACAGTTGACTACGTTTAAATAAATCACTTTGTCACATTCTGTACTGTTCATTTGGGTTTATACCTCAATGAAAGTGAACAGTTTCCCTTTAAACATGTTAACTTCATCCTGAGTCTTTACAAAAACAGATTTTTTGCAATCATTAAAGGCACCATGATACTTTAGAAAGGCAGGCCTAATTATTTTTGCCAATTTCCAGTTAGAATGGTTGCATTCCGTTACCTAAGTTCTCTTGGGAGTTTTGGTAGGATCCCTATTCCAAATGTTAATACAAGACATTATTAAAATACAAATATTATACAAACATGTTTTGTTTGTCAGTTTTTTTATTAGACTATAAGAAAGATATGGCCCAGGAGCCAGATCTGTAACACAAAGCCATTTTCCCCAGCCCACAGGGCTCCTGGAGGAGTAGGGAATTCAGGGGTGGGGGAAGGGACTGGATACTGAATTCCAAGGCATGGAGCCTTATTGGAGATGAGTGTCAACGGGAGATGAACAATGGCTCTGTTAGTCCCCAGGCCACCACTGCCACTCATTCTGCTGACACCGCCAGGGATAGATCCAGTGTGCAAGAAGTCCCATGGTCCAGATCTAACCTGGGGGAGTGGAACAGTTGACTTTGACATGCCCCTTGACTATATCAATGCAGAAACTTTCCAACATACTGCATGACACAAAGATTCCTGCCAACTCATGGCATGAGTTGATTTTTTTCTCAGCGGCTTGACAATGGGCAGTAAGTAAATTTAGAAGAATTAATTTCATTAGACCTTTATTTTTTGCTAAGCATTCCTCTACTTTTGACCTTCCTCATACATATACGACATGCATCCCTTTCTTGAAAATTAGCTACTGGGAACCAGGGTGCATGTCTTAGCAAGAAAATGTGGGGCAAGCTGTCCAGTCCCTCTGCTCAACATGGTGGGTAGCCAGTGATTTCTGCTGAATTAGCTCACTTGAAAAGATGGGATGTGTTGTTGAGCTCCAGCAGGATCAGGTCCTCTGCTGATTCGGCAGGTGCTAAAGAGAACAGTTTGACTCAGGCAGCAGCACCTGCCAAGCTAAGAGCTCAGTCCTGCTGGACCTGAACTGCCCAACTCCTCTACACAAGCCAGCTGAGCAGCCTGCAGCACCCATGGGTGACTGGTGCCTCCTGGGTCAGTGGGGGGCAAGTGCCCCCCCTCAACTGGACAGTCAGCAACTGGGGGGAGTCCCTCTGCAGCCAATCCTGCTGACTGGAGAGAGGGTCCCCCTGTGGTGGCCAATCCTGCTGACCCGCAACTGGCAGTGATGCACCATAGGCACTTCCAAGTGCGCTGCTGGCACTTCTGGATTGGTGGGATTGGCTGCGGAGGGACCGCTTCTCCTGACATGCTCCCTGGCCAGTGCTCTCAGGGGGAATACCACCGCTATCGCTTGCTCCCCCCGCCTGGGCACGCTGGCTGGCAAGTGTGCACCAGCACTCTCAGGGGGTGCATGTGCACCCCCATGCACCGCCCATGTGTCGTCACTGCTGGGCAGGTTCCTAGGGGTGCACTGTGGACAGGTGGAGCTGAGCCTGGGGGCTGACAGGCTTGGCTGGAGGCTGCAACAGCCTAGAGCACCCTGCAGCACCTTGTGGGTCTTGAAGGTGTGGTCCTTGCAGTCATGCAGCAGTTCAGTTCCAGGCTGGGGTACAGGCAGGTGCACATAATTAAGGGTTTTTACTGCTCAGTTAGCAAGTGTGTGTGTAGATGCATGTGCTTACTTTGCAGTAAACTAGGCTGTTGTGCAGTTAGGTGTCTCATGTAGTTGCATTCACTGTGAAGCAGACTACTTATCTGTGGAGTAAAGTTTCACTGTCTACATGTGCGGCACTATTAGGCCACAGTGAACTAATTTACACCTCCAGAAGATATACTGTTGGGGACAATACTATTTTACAGCAGGGTAATTAACTGGAATTAAACACACATGTAGACACTGACTGTGGGTGTAAATTGCACCTGATCAGCTCAGCCAGCCAGGGGTCAGACTCCTGCCTGCCACCTAGCCACATGACTCCACACTTTCAACACCCTTATGCCCCAGCCAGCCCACCAACCAATGCCACCACCTGGAGCCCAGGGCTGACCCCACCTGCCCCTGGGCAGCACAGACGTTTTCCACTGGGCTCAAAATGCTGCTGTCCTGGGTGCACATGTAGACACAGTACCAAGAAGTAGCTTACCCTGGCTCAAATTGCTCCAGAGTGTATTGCTTCAAATTGACTACAAATGTACATGTATCCAGTGGTACCAGTGCACCAGAAGCATAATTACAGGTAAGAGGGGTTTTTTGGTAGGCATTTCTATCTCATGTCTAACCAATCATGAGAGATAGCAGAACCAATCTGTAATGCAAATTAGCAATCTATTATGAGAACTCACCTGTGTGAGAATGAAGTCAATAGAGTGTAAGTGGAAGCAGGGGCTGAGCATAGATTCAAATTTTTGTTCCAATGTAATGTCTTAGCTTCCTTTATATTTTCAAACTAAGAGAGATAAGAAAGGGGGTTAAATTCATTCATGACACTCCATTATCTTCTCATTAAAGAAATATACTAAAAAGGGTTATTGCATAATTCTTTTTAGACTCAAGGCAACCTTCTTTTTAGGCTCAGAAAATGTCAGCTCTTAGTTTTCACTCAATTTTTGACTGCAGAAATATGATATCACATTTCTTCTGTTGCAAAGATCTCAGGAAGACCACATCAGGTCAGAAAGTTTTTAATATACTGTGGTCATGCCTACACAAGACACTAACTGTGCAGTAGCCTAATAACACTGCACAGTGGCATGCTGGGCAAAAACCATGTTAATACACTATTGTGCAGTAGTATTAGGCTACTTGCACAGTAAGCATCACTAAAAACCCATGCACCAGTAGCATCAGTTACTGTGCATTGATTTACTACTTGGTTAACCAAGTACTAAACTTAATGTGTATTAACTATGGCAAATTAATGAGCATATAGACACGCCTTCTTTCCTATTTGAAATCTCTGGAATTAGCTTGCAAATAATGTATGAACACCTAGGAGTACTAACATCGATGACATGGTGATACTCTGTGGCACCCCTAAAAGTTTTTCAAGGCACCTGTGGGTGTTGTAACACCTTTATTAAGAATCATGGGTCTATTGGTTCTAAGTATTACATCAACCTAATATACTAATTTCAATTGGTCACAAAATGAATTAATGGCTAAGTGGTCATGTTTTAATAGGCTCATTCATACCAGAGCCCAGTAAAATACAATCACATTTTAAAAAATCAATGTAACTACTGCCGGGGCCGAGGGTGGTCTAAGGCTATGGCCAGTAGCCCAGACCGTCAGGCGGGTATTTTCCACGATGGAATAGAGTTAGACACCTAAGAGTATTGGTTGTATAAAGAAAGCTTTACTTACACTGCCGATGGTCGCAGTGCAGGAAGAAAACTTGCTTGAATTACAGTTGCACACAAATCACAGGGGTGAGATCTCTCTTCAAACTGAACCGAGATGAGTCGTCGATGTACGACTCCACGAGCGCTCAACACGGGGGTACGTCAATATTTCCACGATGATGGGGAGTGGTTAGAGTCTGATCAGGTCCCTAAGTTCTCCACCAAGACACACGCGGAGTTTGCTAGGCTCCACAGCGCGCTTAGAGTTCCCCACGAGATGGTTGAGGGGTCCTCCAACTTGGGCGGGAACTGCTCTAACCTTTTATACAGCTAGCAAACCAATCGCTAGCCGCCAGGTAGGAATAATTTCGAATTGACTAATAGTGGGACACAAATTTGCATACGTGTGGCGGGAACTCTTTTGCACCGGGATTTTCTCTCTGCAGCTGAGAAATCCACTGTGCAAAGAAAGCTCCATGTGGCGGGAAAATTCCAATGTGCCGAGGCACTAAAAATCATTGGGTTATGACAACTACCATGGTACAGCCTGTGATACTTGATTTTAGGTTCATTAAGTTATACAGTAAAGTTGAACACATGCTGTGCATAACATCTATATTTTCTTTGTCTTCACAAAGCATTGGAACTATACATGGAATCTCTAAAAACCAAAATGTACTCTAAAGAATCCATGTTCTAGCTTTCTTTTACTATCTTGTACTCACAGGGAGTCTCTACACAAGATGCTTAATGGTGAATTAGCATAGTTTACTGTGAAGTAAGCATGTACATCGACATGTGCATATACTTACTTTACAGTAAATCTCCCTAATAGCAAGTAATTTTGCTATCGGCAAATGCAAGTAGCAAATTTACTCAGCATTAGTAATGGTGCCATAGTGCTTGTGTAGACACCTGACTGGGAGCAAAATCTGTTCCTGGTCAGCCAAGCACCAGGGCGGCGGGAGATAGCTCTCTGTCCCCAGGAGCTGCCTGTTGCTGGGGTGGGCCCCACCACAGGAACCCAGGCAGGGACTATATGCCTCTGCTTCAGCAGCAGGGAGCTCCAAGCCCCCAGCTCCCAGATCACAAGTGGGCAGCGGGAGCTGGAAGATCCTTATCTCCCAGCCCCTGCTCTGCCATCGTGGTTGGGGACCAGGGAGCTGGGAAACTTGTGTCTCCCAGCCTGAGCTCTGTGGTCATGAGACTCAGGCTGGGAGATAAGGGTCTCCCAGCCCAAGCCCCACAGTCATGGAGATGGCACTAGGAGCTCCCTGTTGGCCGGGGCTGGTGAGCCTGTACCCTGCCCAGCTCCATGAGCATGGAGCTTGGGAGAGAACAGGCTTGGGAGCTTGTTCCTTGCCCATCTCCATGAGTATGGAGCTGGAGGGGGAACATGCTCCCCAGGCCTGGTTCCCCCGCAGCTCCATGCTCACAGATCTGAGAGGGGAACAAGCTCTCCATCCCCCACTCTATAACTGCAATTACAATCATGGAGCAGGGGCTAGGAGCTCCCTTCATGGGGACAGTTCTCTGCACAGCCTGGAGTTGGCTGGGACTTGCCCCTGACTGGGACAGTTTCCAGCCAGTCCCAGACTGGAGGAGGCTGGGGATTATAGCCTGGAGGTGTCTGGGTACTGTCTTGTTTTGGGCAGTCCTCAGGCATCTCTGGGCTTCATATGCAGACTTCCCTGTGCAGTCAGTGGCTGGCTGGGAACTGTCCCGACCAGAGGTAGGTCCCACCCCATGCCCCAATTCGTTGATTGAGGCATGGGACTTGGAAAGAGCTGCAGTGGTGGGGCACATTGCAAGGCTGTAGGGAATTGGGAGAAAATCTTCTTCCTATTCCCCACATGTGTAGACACCTACCTAAAAACCCTTACTGGGTGGGTCTACACATGCATTTAAATGTGCCTATATTTAATATGTCCTTAGACCAACACGGCTACAACCATCGTGGCTGGGGTCCAGGGAGCTGGGAAACTTGTATCTCCCTGCCTATATTTAATATGCATTAACTTAATATGCATTAAGTGGGTTTAGGCAGGCATCTATATATGCAGGCATTAAAGTGAATGAATGCCCTTTAAATGTAGGCTAATGCACCTTAAAGTACTTTGTGTAGACACACCCACTGTGTAATAGCTGCACATTAAATCTAGGCTGGAGTAATTGCATGTGTTGATGCACTTGCTACTAGGTGCATCTACATGTGCACTTCACTGTGGAGTTGACTAATTAGCTCTGCAGTAAAGCATCACCATCTACACACGCTCTCATTTTAGGGCATAGTAAGTTAATTAACTCCACAGTAGGATAATACTGTCTGGGACAAATACTATCCTACAGCAGAATAATTTCACCACTTCAATGCATGTATAGATGACCAGGGCTGGCTGGGGCACAAGGGTGCTACAGTGTGGGGGCTGCCAGCTGGATAGCCCCACACTGTAGCACCCTTGTGTCCCAGCCACAACCCCTTTGCCACCTGACACCATGACCCAGAACCCAAACTGACCCCCCGAGTCTGCTTCCAGACTGGGGATGTGCTGCCCTATCTCTAACTGCTGCAGTCACAAGAACATGTGTATACACTGCAACCAGGAGCCACTGACTCCAGCACAAACTGCACTGAAATGTATTGTTCCATGCCAATCGCACGTGAAGATGCACCTGCTGATGCTCAAAGAAATGAATGTTTTAAAAACATCTTTTCAGGCTTCAGTCCAAACTCCATCCTTCTTCTTTCTTCAAAGGCTGAAGTTACTTCCAGTTATTTATTTATTTTTTATTCCAAAGTTGTCTCCATCAATATTTTTTATTACTGTAACATTTTAAAGAAAAAAAACAACAACATTTGCTGAAGTTCATAATTAGAATGAAGTAAAAAACATATAGCGGGCTCCCCCTAGAATTGGCATAATTAATGACAAATGTTACTCACATGTGGTGGTCATAGGTTGGAATAATTTCATTTGCCACTCATCATACAGCTAAGAAAATAACATTCCAAAAGCCATTTCCTATGTGACATTAATGTATGTGTCCCTTATTTCTGCACATCAATGAGGCATTTGGTTGTAAAGATTATCCTGGAAATAATGTATTTGCAGTTCATTGATGCTTTCAGAAGGTAAATTAAAACTTTCTTGAATTGTCACTAAACTCAAGCTGAATATTGTTATTTGTAGCTTGTGGGAGTTAACAGATATCTAGGTATAGATTGATGGACTTACCAAGGCACCACAAAGCATAACGGAACATGCTCTCTCCTTATCAGGTTGATATTTTGCTTTTCAGCATGTCTGACTTAAATAGTTCATGAATATGCATGCAGTGATCATTTAAATTAAAAAAAATATGGACACAGATTTGGAGGAGGACAGAAAAATGATATAGAACTGGCCATAGAGGAAGATGAGCCAGGAGGATGAGAAGCGGCATAGACCTGGGAAAGAACAGGAGCAGGCACCCCGGGAGTGTCAAAAAACATAAGCAGGGAGCTGCGGGAAAGGGAAGAGCATCCTGAAGCCCAGGACATTGGGCAGGTGCCTCTAAGTCCTGCAGATCCAGCAGTGAGCTGGCTAGAGAGCTCACCAGAGCTCTGCTGAGCTCGAAGCTGTCGGCTAGCAAGACACCATGAGAAGTGGAACATGTAGCAGGGGAGTTCTGCCAGAGATGGGCAGTCTGCGGGAGGAGTGGCTGTGCCCTGATTCAGGTGCAAGCACTGCCTGTTCTTCTGCTTGTTTGTTTTTTTGTCTGTATTGATGAAACCCAGATGGGTAAGGGGAGTGAGGAAGCCAGGCAGGCAGAACCTCCACCGTAAGGGCCCAGAAGAGGGAATGGCAGGGAACTGGGGCTGGGACTAGGTCCAGAATAAGATAAGATGACCCAAAGGAGAATAATGGGTCAAGAGTCAAGAATTAACAAGCTCCAATGGGAGGAGAACCTGAAAGGGTTTCCTTTTTTGGACTAGCTTACTTTTGGACTGACAGAGTACATGCTACCCTGAGAGAGCAGGAGTACATGAGACACTCCAAGGACAATGTACTACACTTACCTGACTGAGAAGAAGTCCAGCAGTTTGCTCGTTTGTTCCATAGAGGTCTTCAGTCGTGACGCTTGAGAGACTATAACAAAGAAAGAGGAAAGAAGAGTCAAAATGCCTGATAAGACTCATGGGCGCAATTGCTAACATAACATGTGGGTGGCACTAGGACAGGGTGTAAGGGAGGTTGGAGTCCCAGAAGAAATCAGCATCTAGGTTACCATTGGCTGGCAGTAGTGGAGACTTAACACCTCCGAATCAGGAACAGCCTTAGAACATCAAGACATGGCAGGAGAGATTTGGGATTCACCATAGTGAACTCCGTGAGACCAATGGTCTGGTCAGGAAGGCACTAGGCTGTCAAATACATCACCTTACTCAGGGCTAGGCCCTGATAGCATATGACAGAATTCCATTGTTTACTTATTTTACATTCTAGTGAATAAATCCAATGCATGAGATAAAGCAACTGAATGGTGGATGCTATTTGAGATGAATTTAGTTTAATTAGTGCAGAATCTATAAGATGCTCTTTAAATGCTAAAACTGGAGAGTTTTAAAACAATCCATTTTCTTGCATTGTAATTTATTTTAGAAAAACAAGATCTCCATATTCAACCTATTCAGGTATTAAGCTTATAACAGCAATCTTCTCAGGAAATAATAGTAGTAAAAATTCAACTCTCATGCGATTCCATTAAGCCAGGGCTGAATTTAGCTTTCTGAGAATCTTTGTATAATTCATTAAGAGTCTTGGGTAGATTGTCTCCTGGAATGACACAGATTCTACCTGTGCATGGCTGATATTTGTTTTTGATTTAGTTTTATTAAGCTGCTGTGAAGGCCTTAATTGTTAATTAATTATTCCTAGGCACTCAAAGGAACTCAGAGCATTTTAACTTTCTAGAGCAGTTTTTTTTTCTTTTCTATATTACATATTTCAGAGTTGGAACTTTCTTATGTGTATCTTACACTAAAACAGATAATATGTATTACCAGGAAAGGAAAAGTACCAGATATAATTTTGTATGATTCATTAGACAATATGGCTGATGACCTTTCTATCCTCTACACATCTCTATTTAAGAAATACAATATTTTTAGAAAATCCCATTAAAATGTCCTATAATCACTGCCAGTCTTAGTTGAGAACCTATGTATTCTGATAGCTAAAATGAACCACAACAATATACAATGAAATTCACTTAACTCTGCAGCATGAGATATGACACACCTGCTCTACTGGGGGATTGCCAGGGAACAGATGTAATACTAGGCATTTCAGTGACACTGAACAATGGATAAATGGCACATATAATCTGTTTCAATTGATACAACAGGTGTTGTCTGCAAGGCTAGTCACAGTAATTAACAGATGTGAATTGGTGTTTACTGGCATAAATGTTGTGACTTTTATTATTACTGATCAAAACATGTTACTTCCTTGATTTGTTATGATGACAAAGGGTTGACCCAACATTTTTAGCACACAGTCAGACTCAACGGCATAAGGGAGCTGTGGGTGTGCAAGAAACACAGCATCATTCCTGAAATGAGTCAGTCAAAACAGAGCTGAATCTTTTACTTTTTCAACCTTTAAATCAGAGGGTGAACATGCAAAAGTGTATATCTCCCCAAAGGGCTGGGCATGAAAGCATTCACCAGTAAAAAAGCCATCCAGATCCTGAAACTCTTTGATGGCCCAACATGACACAAACTGGTCCATGCTCTGTTGCAAGGTGAGGTGTCCAAGCTCAAAGAAAACAGGCTCCTGCACCATGAAACAAAAGAGGTGGAGAACACGGTCTTAGCTGGCCTTTGTGAGCCAGTTCCTGAGGCTCTTCAGAGTCACCATCTTGGCCTAGCCCAGCAGTAAATTGACCAAGCAAATCACCTTCCTTAGGCTTCCTGGTACAGGACACAGAAAATACAGTTTCAGAGATGTCCAAGTCCAGTGCACCAAGGAGGGCATTAAGGGAGGCAAATAGCAGCTACATCTGGAGGCAATCCAGGAAGGCATGAACAAGTGTACTCTTCACCTTAACCTCACAGAAGAGGCAGACCATCGATGCTGCTGGATCTAAGTAGAGGACATATGTGCCAATGGCTAGGACCCCATGCGGCAGTCAACACTGAAGAGCACTAACTCTCTTGGCAATGAGCAGCCTGGAGAGGATGTGCCAAGCCTGGTGACCTTGTTTGGCTTTGCTTCCAAGCCATGTTTTGGGCTGGCAGCATGACACAGACATGATAACTTTGACTATCCATATGTACAGTACCTTCCTAGACTGGCTTTTAAAGCAGACCCCACGGCCAGGCACAGGGAGAGCCTGCCACTCTTGTTGCTGCCCAGGGATAGAGAAATAGTGATTAACACTGGATGATTAGAGAGCTGGCATCAGGGAGAGTTTGTCCTGTGCAGAGGTGGTCCTCCAGGGTGGTAATAGTGTCCACAGGGAGGGCAGACTTCACTTCAGGCAAGAGTATTGAAGCAGACTGGCAGGAGTGCAGACCCAGTGGGGCTGAATTTTACAGAGTTTACTTCGGCAAAATTCCAGCTAAAGCTAACAAATTTAAACAAAATTATTCATACACAACCGACAAAAATATAAAAAGGCAAGATCCCAGCCCTCAGACAAATTAGAAGGGATGTGAAGGAAAAGAGATGAAATGATAGCTAACCTGTGTTAACCATTTCAAAGAAACTATCCAAAGTAATGACAAATTTCTCTTCAACAGGCCCATTTTCAACATCTTCCTCTATGCTTGCCACTCCTCCAACCCTTCTCACAGACCTTAGCCGTTCTCCCTTTCATATTACCCTTTTAGAGCTGTAGTTGCATCACATTAGGTTACATAAATAGACAAGGATGAACCCAGGGAAAGACAGGAGCATGAAAGGCTCTTATGCACTTTTGAAATCATTGTGCTTATTTTTCTCAGTTTCTGACAGAAATTTGTTAGTGAAAATAGTATTCTTGCCTGAATAAGGTATACTCGGTTTGCCTTATCCTGCCTTGATGAATCTTGAAGGGAGTCAGGGGGAGACAAATTACTGAGGCACTCTCTCTCCTTTTGTGTTATTTCTTATTTTTTAGTGTAACAAAAAGACAATGGGGCAAATTTGTCACTCAGTTCCTGTACTTCCATGCCCCACAGATTTCGTTGGCAATTATGGGTTTTCAGGAGTTATGATACTCAGGAAGTGGGCAGTAAGATCCCTTAATTTTGAATCAGCTGCCTAATTTTAGGCACCCAGCTTTGAGGTTTCTCTTGTTTAATGGAGATTTTGTACAGTTTTTAAAAAAAGTTTCTCTTGAATGTGAGAGGATAGTCAGCACAAAATGGTGAAATTCAAGGGATAAGGTTGAAGGCTCTCCATTGGAGAGAAACATGATTTAAACCTAATTATAGCAAGTAGACAAATCAAAACAGACACAAAGAGCTCCTTGATAGATAGAAGGAGAAATCCTGTTTGAGACGGAGTAATATAACAGTAAGAAAAGAATTAATGAATAGGACAGGTATATACATGCCTGGAAATAGCTATTAATACCACAGAATTATGCACTACTCAGTCATTAGCATCACATTGCACCTGGCAGTTTAACAGACAGATTTTAGTTCTTTAAGACAAGAAATTAAGGGCTCAATTATGGTTGTGAGCCATGCTGGGAAGGGAGAAGATATATACTGTTACATGCAAGCAGGATGATTTGGAAAACACAGGACAGGATCAGCTGCCATATTGGCTCTGTCCAGAACCAGAGGACACTAGTCAAGCACCATGCTTAGTGCAAGGACATTGTCTAAATGGGAGAGTTTCTCTGGGCTTTTTCCCTCCTCCCAAAGGATACCTTTGCAGCAAGAAGATATAATTTAGTCCTTAGTAAATTTAGGACTTTGGTACTATTTACTTGTGTATAAGGGACAGCACGTTTTGTCAGTAAAGTGAATGGGCTCCAAGGTCCTACAAAAAATGGAACTTACCTAGTATTTTTAAGAGAGAATATGTAAGCAGGGCATTTGGAGAGGCTGGGAGGGGTTTTAGTAAAGACTGAATTGATGTAACGAATTGCATGATGCTGTTATTTGGTAACTGATATTCAGTTGCATCTGCTGGCTGGACCCCCCAGCAGCAGTGATGTGTTCAACTTGTGTGTGTCCAGTCTCAGCTTTCATGACCATATTTTGCTTGCCCTATCTTTTAAATTGGTTATTTAGAAACAATGTTATCCTAAGATATAATATATTTCTGAACTTTTCATTAGTGCAATGTCTACTCTCCTATAGTCCTGTCTAGTCCTATGTATAGCAATATATTCCTGTTTTTTCCTTCATAGACCTTAGTCTTAGCCTCTGCCTGCTTTTATAAAAAGTGTGCCATTGCTTTGGTTAATCACTTCACCAGCATTTGTATTAAGAAGAGGTACCAGTGGCATATCGACAGAGGGAGAGGGGGAGCCACATCCCCAGACACCAGCCTGGGGTGGGGCACTGACTGAGCTCTCCAGGGGGTACTCGGTCCCCCAGTGGTACTTCAGGCTTCACCGCTGACACTTCCAGTTTTGCCACTGGCACTTCCAGGCTCAGAAATCAGCCAGGGGTTGGTGCAAATGCAACCACTGGCCCCCGGGCACAGGAGACCCACAGTACACCACTGAGGGGTACGTACAGGCATTACAGTTAGATCAACCTACCAGGACTTAAATTGCCCAAAAAAAGGAAAACCTGATCTAAGAGGAGATGTACTGACTTAGATCAAGGTTGGGGTAACCTAAAGCACACATCTCCCAGATGATTAGTTTAATCACTAGGCTATGAAGCAGTCTAAGGTAGGTGGAAGGGATACAGGGAGGGGATCTCAATCTTGCCTTTGGGAGCTGACCCACTTGTTTAAAAAGATTTACATATTCCTTGCAACAATAACTAGTAAAATAAAGTATATAAAATAAAGCAAATCCCAGGATGCTATCCTCCCACTGTACTCGGCCTTGGTGAGGCCGCAGCTGGAGTACTGCATCCAATTCTGCATGCCACAATTTAAAAAGGATGTGGAGAAGCTTGAGAGAGTCCAGAGGAGAGCCATGCACATGATCAGAGGGCAGGCAGGAAAACATGCCTTATGATGAGAGGCTGAGAGCTATTGGACCCTTCAGCCTTGGAAAAGTGCAAAAGTGCTCAGGGGGGACCTGGTGGCTGTCTATAAGTATATAAGAGGTGTACATCAGGATCTGGGGGAACGCTTGTTCACCAGAGTGCCCCATGGGATGGCAAGGTCAAATGGTCACAAACTCCTCCAAAACCGTTTCAGGCTAGATGTAAGGAAGAACTTCTTTACTGTCTGAGCCCCCAAGGCCCAGACAAGGCTGCCACCAGAGGTGGTGTAAGCACCTACTCTGGACTCCTTTAAGAGTCAATTGGATGTTTATCTTGCTGGGATCCTGTGACCCCAGCTGAATTCCTGCCCCTGGGGCAGGGGGCTGGACTCAATGATCTTCCGAGGTCCCTTCCAGCCTTAATGTCTATGAAATCTATATGAAATCTATGAAGTGGAACACCTTTAACAGGAGGGATTTTGAGACTCTTCCCTAGAATTCCATACAGTCTGACAATTAGAGCATTCAGCTTAAAGGGGCATTATGGAAACTGAATTTATCTGAACAATGGGAAATATAACTAGTGGGTCAAAGGTATTGCCACCTCCTAACTTTTATCTGGCAATGACAAGAGTTATTGTAGGTACCTATCTTCAGGAGAGGATTCAGAATTGTGAACCCTCATTATAAATGGTTCTTTCCATGCACCTCAAAATAAGGCACAAATGTTCAAAGAAAGGTACTCATTATGTGCTAGGTCTTCTTTGTCTCCTAAGGACTGTCTTAGGTAGCTCTCCACTCAATGTGTTGTCTTTTGTGGATCCTACTTCATCAGTGCAAAGAATAAGAAGCCTAGGCACCTAACTTGGATTGCAATTTCCATTAGGAGGTATCAAGATAAATCCTACAACACACAGCATTTTGAGATGCCAAAGTCTTTTTGTGGCTCTAACCCTGGGTGTCTGAAGAGTGGCAGACAGAAGTCTTAATAATAACTGCTTGCATATAAATTTTATGTGTGGTGGGTGTTGCCTGTCTCCCTCTTAGAGGTTGTAAACATCATCCCTAGAGCTGAGATTAGATTATGGGCACCACAGTTTTCAAATTTTTAGTTGAAAAAAAAAAAGAATCAAACACTTTGATAATCAGAGAAACAAGGATTCAATAGAAGTGTAATTTAAAAGGTGCAACGAAGCTTTAACATGGTAATTGACAAATTTTAATCACCCAGAATTTTTGTCTCAGTTAGTAATAATTGTTATAATAGTATTTCTTTGGGGTTGCCTGCTAGATTATTTTTAGTGAATTACTATAAATATGGTAGGAAAACATTTCTATAAATCAATTAAGTGATTTGGGTGAATTATTTTACAATAGATGATGGTTATTGTTTTAATTTCATCAATCAATTATAAACATAGCAATTACAGTTAGAAAGGTACTGGTTTGGTGGTCTGCTAAATTCATTTATTAAACATATATTACATTTCTTAATGATATGTCACAGAATGGGTTCAAAGCACGCCAAGAGCTCTGTGCCTGTGCCGGATTCTCCTCACTTTATACTGGTCTAAATCAGCAGTATCACTGCTGTAGTAAACAGAGTGAAATGGATATCAAGCCATCATGAAATGAGAGCAAAGTCAAGCCAGTTATTTCATAGATTCATAGACTTTAGGGGCTGGAAGGGACCTCATGAGATCATCGAGTCCAGCCCCACCCCCCTGCCAGCAGGAAGTTAGCTGGAATCAAGTGGCCCCAGCAAGAAATATATCCACCTTTTTTTTTAAGGAGTCCAGAGTAGGTGCTTGCACCACCTCTGGGAGAAGTTTGTTCCAGAGCCTGGACACATGCACCATAAAGGACTTTTTTCTTATGTCTGGTCTAAACCAGACTTCCTGGAGTTTATGGGCATTAGACCTTGTTATCCCTTGGGGAGCTCTGGTGAACAGCTGTTCTCCAAGGTCTTGATGCACCCCTCTTATGTAATTGTAGACTGCCACCAAGTCCCGCCTGAGCTTTCTCTTCTGAAGACTGAAAAGTCCCAAGTCCCTCAGCCTCTCCTCATACAGCCTGCCCTCCAGGGCTTGGATCATATGAGTGGCTCTCCTCTAGACACCCTTACGCTTCTCCACATCCTTCCTGCAACCTGATATATTTTGGGCTCATATTTAGCTAATGAACCACTGTAAGTCCCAGGTCCTTCTCTACAGTACCACAGCCTAGCCCGATATTCCCCAGTCTGCATTTGTGCAGGCAATTATTCCATTCCAAGAGCAGAACTTTGCACTTGTCCTTGAATATGGCTATTTCAATCTCATGGTCCACTGTGTTGTCCTTCATCAGTTAGTTGCTTATGTGGATGTGGATGGAAGCCCACAGCCAGATCAACCTGAACCTTTGTGATTACAGTGCCTTCCTGGCAAGTGGAAAAGTGGGTTTGAACCCCCTAAGAGCTTTTGATGCCTCAACATGGGCCCCCCATATCCTACAGAAGTGCTCTGTAGGATTAGACTATTTCATTGCAGAGGGGCAGCATCACCTCCTCCTCCAGCCATTTTGAAAAAAAAGAATTGAGATGTGGTCCAGATTCTCCCTTCAGTTGAGTTGCTATAAATCCTCAGCATTGACCAATGCTGCTAGCTGCCCTCTCCATGTGCTGATGTTTTGGAGTCCAATCTGAGCCTCTTAATCCTACCTTGGAGTACATATGAACCTGTGGTGCCTAACACTTGGTTCTAAATTCTACTCCAGAGGCAGGAAGTCTTCAAGTCAGGCATTTATTCATCTAACTTTTAGGTACCAAAGTCATAGCCACAGATGCCTAACACCAAGCTCAGAGATGATAATTACTAATTATACTTGGATTTTCTTTGCTTACATGCTTTCTGTGAACATAAAATAATTTATCCTGTGTCACCTTTACTGTTTGTCTAAAGAAACAGTACCAAGAAAACATAAGATAATTACTCATAGTTATAGCATCCCTGAAGGAACAGAGAATAAAAATATTGACACAGGATATTTTTGGCCCAGTCCCATTTAGAGTGTGAGGCATATTATAATCAATGACACTATGAATAAGTCTTCCACTGACGTGAGCAATCAACATGTGATGAGATGACAAAAGACATCTAAATTCCTATATATATTAGGACTCTTTTAGTTTTTATTAAAAAATAACTGTAAAACAGTCAGATAAATAGGTGCATTTGGAAATTCTCCCATTTTCCTGTTACAAACAATATTCATGTAATAAGATCAGGAAATGAAGGATGCTGTAGTGTGGAATGGGCCAGATAAATTGTACAATTTAAGGGACATTCTGTAAGTTTCTTTTGGTCCTCATTCTTCACAAACATTTATGCATGAGCAAATTAATGTTAATTGTTATCTATACAATTAATTTGTGAACTACATTTGTGAACTGCTTTAATGTTTCTAAAGGTATGTAAAAGTGTTACATTTAGAGCAGCCTAACCAATGTTAGATCGGTCTAACTGGCTGGGCGTGCAGTTATTCACAGGGCTTAGGTCACCATAAAAATGGCACATCCTGTTTAAAATTTAGACCAGCCTGGGAAAACCTGATCTAAAGTAGTTTAACTCAGACCTGCATGCATTCAGAATGTAGCCCTGGGGCTAGGAAAGTCCATCCACTTGCCACAGTCCTGGGAATATGCTATTCTTACCTGTCACTTTGCAACCCTGACTGGGCTATTTTTAGCACCTTCTCCCCCACCCCTCCCAACTACTGCCCCTGACTGGAAAACTGCCTCATGAATCCAACAACTCTACATGGAAGCCTATCAAAAGGAAGGAGGGTCATTATCAACTTTCATGTGGGGGAAAAATGCAAGAATCAGGTAGGTTATAATGTGCCATAAAACCAATATCAGTGTTAAGTCTTTAGTTCTTAGTGTCCAGGCAACAACAAAAACACCTACGAGAACATGGAATATTCAGATGTGCAACATGTTGCACCAAACACCCACTTCATCGTCACTCACAATAGCTTCATGTTCAACAATGATCATGGCCCAATGGAGGGTCCATGGAAGCCCCTCCATAAACTCAGCAACTGCCTGATCCTGCCAGCCCCTCACTACTCCCCAAGTTACTTACTGGCAAATGGTGAATGCCTGCATGCACCATTCATGGTTTAGGTTTAAGTGGCTTAAGATAAGCATCCTAAACACTTGTTCACACCCTAAGTCTCTCCTTTTCAGTGAAAAAAAATTGTTCATAACTCTTCTCTTGCTCTATTTTAATACAATACTATATACATATAACACCATAAAGATAGGGCTGAAACAGACACCAAAACATTATCTAATCCATCCCCTTTCTTCAAGACAGTATAAACTCCACCTAAATTATTTTTGACAACTGTTTATCTGACTTTGATACTATATTGACATAATATACCATTCCTGCACTTAGCTTTTTAAATGTTCCTTTTACAAAAATACATGTTTTGCCACCTCTCCTGGTCATTCAGTTTGTAGACAGAGCTTGGCAAAAATTGATTTCTGGCAGAGTTTAGAAATTTCAAGAATTTTCCCTGTCACCTTTGGAATAAACCTCAAATCTTTCTGAGGTTTTCAATGAATGCCAAAGAGAAAGACAGAGAGAGAGAATATTAAAGCAATCTAGATATGTTGCAGGGGTCTATGCTCTGCCTGATTCATAACAAAGTTGAAAGCCAGTCTTCTACATTTTAGATGATTGACCTTAACCTTTCCATTACACAACTCCCTTTGTCCTCACATTCAAATAATTCAATATCAGTGTTGAGTTCTTGGTTGTTGTATAAATGAACATTTTAAAGTTGGCCAGGTGGACATCCCAAGTGTCCTCAGAGCAGATGTGGTGGTATCTAAAGACCTGAAAGTGAATTACAATGTTTTTGTTGTTCTTGGGATGATGGCTGGTCCTGTGGACATAAGTATGGTGGTCCATGGATTTTTTTGTATGTAGTGGTTTGCAGGGTGCATGCTAGATGTGGATTGTGGTATCTAGAAAGTTAATGTTCATGTAGGAATATTCCAGAGAAAGTTTGATCAAGGGGTAATAGTTTTTAAACCTATGATAGAAGTCAATAAGTGAATGCAGGTGTGTGGTTCAGATGATGAAAATGTTATCTATGTAAGTCAGATATAGTGCGGATTTGATGGTGCAAACTTCTAGAAATTTTTCTTTCAGGTGGCTCATGAAGAAGTTAGCATACTGAGGGGCCATCTTTGTGCCCATAGCAATGCCCGTATTTTGGAGAAAGTGACCATTGTTGAACATGACGCTATTGTGAGTGGAGATGAAGTGGGTGTTTTGTGCAACATGTTGCACATCTGAATAGTCCATGTTCTCGTAGGTGTTCTTGTAGTTGCCTAGACACTAAGAACTAAAGGCTTAACATTGATATTGGTTTTATGGCACATTATAACCTACCTGATTCCTTCATTCTTCCCCCACATGAAAGTTGATAATGACCCTCCTTCCTTTTGATAGGCTTTGATCTTTCAGCAATCAGCTTCTTTTCTTCAGCTAATTGTTTGTCTGCTACCCCAAGGAATTTCCCTCCCTTCTTCTTTCAACTGTTTTTACTATGCTCTTCTGGCTTTTACTTCTCAGACCTGAAGAAGAATGTCTTGCTTTCGAAAACTTGTTGAACTCTATCCCAGCTATGCAGTTGATCTAATAAAAGATATCACCCTAAGATATCTGTCACATAAGAATGAATGAACACAAATCTAATATACATTGCAAAAAGCCACACAAGCCCATGGAAGAACATTTTAACCTCCCTGGAAATTCCATCATTAACCTCAGGGTAGCTGTTCTTAGACAATGAAACTTTAAAAATGAACTTGAACTGTGAAAAAAATGAATTGTGGAACCAAAAATCATTCACAGACTAGATTGTGTGAAGTATTGTCTAAACCAAACCTATGGATCCTTATCTTATTACCTTGGTTAGCTTGTAGAACCCCTATTTCCCCCAGTGGGTTAGCTGCTTTGTTTTTCTCTCTCCTACCCACGTTGCCTCTTCCAGAAGTTCCCCCTCTTTCTTCTTCTCCCTCCCTGTATATTCTATTCACTGCTTTCTATACAGTAGCCTTGCTTCCCTCAGTACCTTCCTAGCATCTGATAAAGCAAGTCACTGCTTCTGAAAGCTTTTGCAGTTTTAATGTAGTTAGTCTGTGAAGTGCAAATCTAACCTGTTTTGTGCTTAACTTTTCATTAACATATTATTCTGGTCCCTGCCTCTTTCGGAGCTGAAAAATCATCCCAGAACCGAGAAACTTTCCCCAACAATATTTAATCAAGACAAATTTATTTCTATGTAAAATCTGGTGTGTTTCCAGTGTTGATGAATCATTCTTTTTTGACCAAAAAAAAAAACTTCATCAGGAAATTTCTACCCAACTCTACTCATAAGCACTTGGGACAAGATAGGTTTTTAGTTATAAGTAGAGCCTAACACAGTAGGAGCCAATGTAGTTCACACAAAGCTACAAAAACAAAGGATGCTTGCAGATGTTAAAAAAAAATAAAACCACACTTTACTGGAAGAAGCAGTTCATTACTTTCACCCGGCTTTGCAGCTTCTGCATAAATCAGGTGCTTCAGTTGGATTTTTTGGCACTGTTAGCTAAAGTTGATTCAAGTAGATATTAGATAAAAGCACCAAAGAAAGCCCCAATAAAGTGCCCAATCTATACAAATGTCAGGCAAGCTGGGTCCAACTAACATGCTGCCTCTTCTGGGCATGTGCTGGGCTTGGCACAGGAGCACACTGAGTTTGAAGTAAAGCACTTCTTCTTCTTTTTTTTTTTAACTTGTCTGAAGGCAGCCAAAGAGATCAAAACTAAAAGAAGTGAACATTTAAATCTTGAACATTCTTATAAGAGAAGGTACCTTATCCTCAACATAATCTTCTCTTCCTCTCTGATTGGTCTTTTGATATTTGAATTTAATTCAAAATGGTTGGATTTATCAATTAATGATAAATCCATATAATCAAATGTAACTAAACTTATTCTTCAATATTTTTTTTTCAAATGGAGTTCATTAACACACAGCCTCAGCCCTTATTTTGGGGGGATTTTTCTACTACCCTACATTTAATATCTTCATTTCTATAACTTTTTTGTATTTTACATTAAAATTTCTGTACATGGGTTCTGAACTATAAGATAATATGAAAGAATAAAACAAGACTTTAAATCCTGTTGTTTTTTACTACTCAAAAGGAAGTGCATCATAAACTGAAGTACAAATATACATATATAGATTATGAGTCATCCTACCCAGAAATCTTGTTCTGTGTTAATTATATTTGAAGGTCCCTGAGCTGTACATAATAATGGAGAAGAGATTTTCCCTTTTTTTCTGATTATACTTTGACAAAGGTTACCACTAGCTCTTCTGCTGATATCGATTTGTTTTTCTCATTTTTTAAATCCTATTGCATTACCTTTTCACTCTTGTGGAGTTTTACAAGAAGACTTAGTGTACAAAAATATGTGTTTCCTAGTTCCAGGGCAAAATGCTCTACCTGACAAGTACAGCATGGAATAGACAGATACAACAAAAGCAGTGCAGATAGCATTATCCTCTCTGCAGGTTTGGCCCTTTGGTGTGCTTTAGTGGGATGCTTCAGTTCCCTGATCATATTTATTGCTCTAACTCTTCCCAGCCTTATCTGTTAAATTTTTCCTGTAATGCAAAGTTTTTGCAAAGTTTTCAGAGCTCTTCACTGACTGAGATAAAAACGGTACCTAGAGTGAGTGAGTGGGCAATTTTTTTTTTGAGCAAACAGTGTATTCATCAAAACTTTGTGGTTTAGGTCAACCACTATTCATGAACTATAAAATTCACAAACTACTGCATTCATGAATTCAGAAAAAAATTGCAAAATATTTTTGAGGCTACCTTCAAAACAGCAACAAGACAAACAGAAGTACTAATCTATTTCATAATCCAAAGGTTAAGGCACCCATCCAAGACGTGGGAGATCTAGGTTCAGATCCATGCTTTGCCCCATGGGTTTTCAGCCCATCCCATAGCAGGGCACTATCCAGAGCAACAACAGGATTGTGTGCGATGGGTTCTCACAGACTCTCCTTCTGAAATTATTTCACATTAGAACAAAACCAAGACACTTCAACACACCCTTTTTGAAAAATGCTAGAGGCAATGTGACCCCTGCTGGAAAGCCCAATGGCAGTAACACTCGCCTAAGACTGAGACTCCAGATTCAAGTTTCTGGTTTGTCTAATTTGAGCAACATCGCCTTCCATCTGGCCATGTTGCTGGCTGAACTGGCGGGTCTCTCTTGGTCTTGGGAAAGTTCTTCTTATAAAGGTTTCCTAAAGCTAGAAAAAATTATTTCCCTGTATCCCCTCCTCATTTAGTGTCCAACATTATGCTGTGTGTTTAGCCTGCAAGGCGTTTACAATAGGGACCAGCTTTTCATTCTGTGCATGCAGTTACATGACCCATGGGGTTTGTAATCCTGATTACAACCCCAATAATGCAAGTAAACAGCATAATGGAAGTATAAAAAATGTAGCATTAGTCTCTCCTGTTATGAAAACTGCTGCTGTGATCTTTATTTGCATTCACTCAGATCACATGCTGCTTGGTTTTGGAAGCAATCTGCTTTTACTGCTTTTAAGCACAGAATTTTCTAGTTTAAGGAGAGAGAACTAGAACTGAACCCTTTGCAGCAAAGAACAATTTTATTACCCTTTTAAGTGCCTTTAAAATGCTGGGATAGAAACATAGGTACCATTTATACTCTCCTGTGTCATAGAAAGGGAACTTATCTGCCCTGAAAAACAGGGCCCTGGGGTCTTATTCTTTACTTCTGGCAAACACAAACTTCACAACATACCAGATGTAAGATGCTCTTTGGCAGGGACTACCAATTCACAAGCTCTGAGGAGGCCTCTTTCCAGGGTTCATTGATCAGAGAACCATTTCATAGGTTTCTGTGAAACTTTGGTAGAACAAAACAGACTCTGGAGTTCTGTTCTTTAAAAGAAATAAAAAATGTTCGAAGCTTTGGAAAACTGATCCAAATCCATGTCATGTTTTTGCTCATCTTCAAGTACTATCAATAGACCTATTTGCTATCATGTGTCGCAGTGCCCTATAATTTCTCTACTTATCTTAACATACTAGTTTACCGCTTTCTACTGTTCTTCAGGCAGCTAATGTATATTACATAATACTACCATCATGTACATGGACTGAGAACATAATATGTGTTGACTCACCAGTTTAAAAATTAACCAAATATAAAGGTCAATATGTTAAAATTCAAGAGAGACTAAATCTTAATGATCACTTAAATATATAGTCAACATATGTTTTGCCAGATAAATAATAAATGCTTTCAGATTCTGAAATATCAAAATCTCTGAATTTAGCTGTGAATTATATTGGAATTTTGAAACAGAAGGTTTAAAAATATTGTAATTATGGCATGCATGATTTCTCAGTTTCATGGAGATAAAAAGCTAATATAGGGCCTTGTTACAGATTACATTGCAAGCTGCTCAAATGCTGATTGGTGTTAGGGCCTTATTACACTATTTTGGGCAGCTCCTGGAGCTCTTATCAACTTTGTCTACACATTAAAACCTAAAACTAGTTTTAAGCACTCTTTAGGTGGCTCAGGGTTATGTCACTCCATGGAAAGATAATCTCTGATCCATGTTACCCAGCTCATATTACACTTTCCCTCTGCCCCCTGGGGCTAGCCTGTTCCTTACCTCCCCAGCCCTCCCTCTTATAGGGCTCTCCCATGGCCCTTTGGGGATTTTTAAACCATGAGAGGGAGCTTTAAATCCTATTGTTTCCTCTCCATTCCCTTCCCACATTTAAGTGAATTAATCATAGATTGTCTGGGGGGGGAGGGGGTGGTACATAGAGGTGGGGGGAGTTGCTCATTCAGAAGTGGTAGTCAGGGAGCTAAAAGCAGCTTGGTAAGGGTCAGGGAGGTGAGGTAGTAAAAGCACAGCCCTGGGGCTGGGACAAGTGGCTGGGCTTTCCCAGCCCTGGAACTGTGCTACAAACCAATGTCGGTGTTCGGTAGATCAGGTTAACCCCTTCATTCACTAGATCAGGTTAGCCCCCTCCTAGTTTGGGTTAATCCTTTTTCAGTCTAAGTGATAGCACTTCCTGAGGTGTACTGACTTAGATCAGGCATGCCAGTTTTTGGCCAGTTTGAACCCTCCAAACACCTGCATGAGTGGGCATTTAGCTCAGTCTATCCCTGTACATACCCATAGACTGTTCAGCTGACTTTAATACTGGGATGTTGGTAGACTACATTATAAAAGAGTTAATTTGTAAAGAGTAGCAAGGGTGATCTCTAGTAGCTATTATCAATTGGTAAAGAGCAGGCCAACTTAACTTCTTTCTCCAGCAGAATAACTAGTAGGGTGGATGAGGAATGCAATGGATACTTTACTAAGGTTGTTTGTACAGCCCCACATGATATTCTTATAAGTAAACTGGGAAAGCATGGGATAGATACAATGATCATTTAGTAGATACATAATTGGCAGTGTAAGTGTAAATAAAAAGTAACTCATGGCATCAGTGGGGAGAATCAGTGGTTGGAGGCATCAGTGGCAAGTGGCAGTGATGACACCTGAAGTAGGCACATGTGAGAGAATTGACAGCAAGGAAAGAGGCTATAGCTGAAGTACAGAGGATCCTGAAGTGCCTGACTTCCCTACAGTGGGATGTAAACCCTTAAGGTTTGGGAAATGCTAAACTACAGCTCTTTTTTTCTGGTCCTGGTGTTTTCAGGACAAAGTGTTCTGTATAGCAGTAGTCATGTCAAGAGGTAATGAAGTTGTGTCAGACTGATGCCAAGGCACCTGCAAAAGGTCTGGGGAACAGTCTGCAATATTTTCTTTTGCAAGCTTGAAAAAAAAAAAAAACCTCACACAGCTGATGCTCTGAGAATTATGTGATAGGAAAGATTTGATCCAGTAGGGTCTCTTTCATTCTGTCATCACAGTTTATGGACAGGTGGAATTGAACTGAGGATTTATCATGGTAGACGAAGTTGGTTGCCTGACAGCACAGCGTTCATTTTGCCTGGGTTGAGCTTTAGGAAGCACTTGAGCTTGACAGAAAATGATGTTTCTGCTCAGCAAAAAATTCTTGTTCTAAATAGGGGGAAGCACCAAGACATTTGAAGTTTTTCATGGATAAACAGAAAGTGAGTGAAAGACCTATAAGGGCTCTGTGACTAGGCATTCACCTAGAATGTGGGAAACCATGGTTCAAGTTGCTTGCCTGTGCGTGCATCTACAAGAGAGACTAAATGCTCAGTAGAGTAATTCTACTGTACATTAGTGCATCACAGCAAAAGCTGTGCTAATGCAGTAATGTGCAGTAGAATTAGTCTACTGCACATTAGTATCACAAAAAAACCTGTGCGCCAATGCTACTGTGTAGTAGCACCAGTTACTGCACATTCAGCTAAGTACCTGTTATTACAGATACTATTGAATGTACAGTAACCACAGTACATTAATGAACATGTAGACACACCCTGTTGCAGCCCTGGGGATAGTCCTAACTACTGGCATTGTGATGCACATTTTCTCAATCCCCTTCCTTACAACCAAGAACTCTTGCAGCGAACTGGTCCATATCTCCGAACACAAAAAACAGTTTGTTTCAGCACGTAAAAATTTTGTACCAAATAATAATAATTACAAGTATAATAATATAATAATAATAATAATTAGAAGAATCCTACTAGCCTTAATCCCAAATACACCCTCTGCCCATGCAAGATTTCTTCCTGTAGCATGTTCAGTAGCTCCATATAACTTAATTTTCACCCTTCCCTTCTCTTCAGCTTCCTCCTTTGTTTTCTTTTTTTATTAATATTAAAATCTTAATTTCATCATATTTCCTTTTTTGGTTCCATTCTCCTACCCATTTTCTTTACTGTATTTAATACATTTTTAAATACCTCCTCTCTTACTGCCACCATCTACAGGATCCTGCTGTGCAAATCAGCACTTTAAATAGGTGGCTCTTAATGTAAGTGACTAACAGCCACCCCAGTGAGAAAGTCAGAGCAACAAATGTACTAAACTGTACTTCTTGCATTGAAGCAAGATCTGATGGAGGACAAAGAACGGCAGCTAACAGGAGACAGTAATTCAGGTTTGATAGAATGGTATAAAATGATGCTA
Organism: Alligator sinensis; assembly: GCF_000455745.1. NCBI lineage: Eukaryota > Metazoa > Chordata > Crocodylia > Alligatoridae > Alligator > Alligator sinensis. The sequence continues at coordinate 3,148,711 of NW_005841913.1, forward strand.
GGCTCTCAAAACTTGTAAAACTGTAAGAGATTTTTGACAATTAAGGGAAGATTAATTCTTTATTTAGAAATCCGTTACTTAAAGACACTGAAGCCCTACTGAGTTTTTCACATCTTTAGACTCTTAAGGCAGCTGCCTTGTCATTATTATTCTTATGGGATACTTTATTACAGTGGATTTTCTTCCATATTCCTTGCTTGGGGAGCAAGCTATTAAGTCCAATTCATTTTCAAGGTTTAATAATTTTGTACACCATAATGGAGGAATACCCCTTCCCTCCCCGGCACCCCCCTCCCCCAATCAGTGTTACAGTGTTTCTAATTGAACAATTAGGAACAAATGTCAGTTTGTGAAAATGAAACTGGCATGTTCGTGCAAAACTTTTCAATAGATGTTAATAAATTAAGGATTCTGAGGACTAGGAATGCTTAGGTTTCTTTTCCAAAAACTTCAGGCACAAAGCCAGATTAGTCCATAACCCAGTAATAGGGCATTTCTCTGGACTCTACAGATTGAAGGTTAAGTCTCTGGCCTGAATTCTAGAACTGGACACTGGCTGCTCTGGAACAAGTCTGAAGCTCTTTTTGCAATGGACTCAACATGTAGAATCCTCAACATGAAGCATGGGAATATTTCTGAAATCAATGTTTTCACAGAATAGGAAAACTGTTTCTTATACAGCTTTAATTGGGATATATAACATGCCTCTTTTTAGTTAATAAAAACTAAATTTTTTAAAAGTGAAAGTGTGAAAATTTGAGGGCCAAACTCTTCCAACCTAATGATTGGACATACCCTTGTTTAGCAATATTATGAAAGAGGCTAGAACATTCAAGCTCAACGTAAATGCATGTGAATTTAATCAGTATACCAAAGATTAGCCAGAACCCTCTAAAGCTAAATCCTTGAACTCCTACAACTTGAACTAAATGTCTGATGTTCTGCAGGTAGGGATTAACAAACTTTCTCCTCTGTGGGCAGACACAGAGGAAAATTTATAGTATATCATCACCATTAGATCACATAGACACATCCCTTCTGTTCACCAAAAATGGATTATGTTCCTGCAATTCTGTGGTTGTGTCAGGATCCCTGGACAAATCTCATGGATCTCAGAACTATCAACTAGTGACCATGACATTTGACTGTCTCACATGTAGCCAAAACTACTCATCCCCAGCTGCCTTATGGTAGCATGACTTCATCTGAAGCTATTTCTATCAATGTCTGGCACAAAACCTCCTCTTAAATGGGAGAGAGAAGGAAGTCTCAATCCAGTCCTTTTCTGTCTTTCATGAAACTAAGCTTAAAAGGCACTGGCTTTGTATAGTGGAGTTGAAGACATCAAAGATAATAATGTTTAGACTCTACTCCTGTATCTGAACAAAAATTGAATATTTTCTTCAACTGTCCTTCCTTCCATTGGACATGTATATATTTATGTGGTGCTAGCACCGTATATATAAAACCTAGCGCCACATGATTTACTCAATATACGTTTATGACCCAAGACCAGAAATCAGACAGGTCCAATGGTGAGTTATGGATAGATTATGTGACAGTTAGAGAGAGTGTATGTGTTTATACACACACACACACACACACACACACACACACACACATCCAATGGAAGGGATGGAAGACTGAGGAAACTCTTCAATTTTTGTTGAAGTGTGGGAGTAGAATGTAAATATGATCATCTTTTCTGTCTTCAACTCTTATGCAGAACCAGAGCCATTGAAGTTTTGTAGCAGATAACAGCACCACGATTTGTTCTATATACATTTATAAGCCTTGACCAGAAGTCAGATAGGTCCAATATATTCTGTTTTTTTGCTTTTGATTATTTTTGCCTAAATATAAGAACTTGTATTTTCTGCATTGTACTTGACATAATTATTCCATAACTTACAAAAAAATAGTGGAATGTTTTAAGTACCCATAAAACTGTCCCTTGAATTTGGCCCACTACACCTTGCATTTAACATTCATTGGCTGACATGGAAAAATAACTTTTGGATAGTTTCTGCCCCAGTGGAAACAGGTATCCTTCAATTCCACAGCAGCCTCCATCTCACTGAGATACCATCCCTCAGCATCTATCTCACTGAGACACCATCCTTGCCTCCTGGCCCCTCATCTCTTTCCCCTCTTGGCTACTCTTGGGGGTCAGTTTCAGTTGGAACGGTGGAGAGTATTCTAAGCAATACCAAGTCCAAGGCCAAGTGGTTAAAATACTTTACTGGAAAGCAGAACAGATGGGCTCAAACTAGTTTGGATGAGGGTGGACCTAGAACCTCAGTCTCCAGCTTACTGAACCCTAATTATTAAGACAAAAGATAGGAATTCCTCTTCCTGTATCTAATATCCACCAATTGTTGTTGGGTTTTTTTTCTGAAAGTAAGGTTTCATGATTTTTCTAATGGTGTACGTGTCCTTTGGAAACTCTCTTCTCATGCAGCTACATAGCCATCATGCAGCCCATTAAGCATGCTCAGTAGGGAAGTGTAGGGTGAGTGCTGGAAACTGCAGATAGGCAGCCATGTATGTTACACTTAAGAAACAGGACCAGGGCTAGAGATGTGAGGTGATATCTACTATAACAAAACTATGTTGTTGTTTTTTTCCACACAGCTTAACCTAAAGCCTTAAAGAGCAATTTTAGTATTTTCCTAGCAATAAGCAGACAACCTTCGGGAATAGACTGAATTTCACTCGCAAGCAATATTTGGTGGCAGAGGGCACCTTGCCTCAATCCCCCAACACTGGAATGAATTTCCCCTCATCATGGATTCAGAGTTTAAAGCCAAAAGGTGCCATTAGAAGATCTCATCTAATATTCCATATATTCCATCAAATTTCACCCAATACTCCCTGAATTGACCACAATAGCTTTGGCTAAACATATATTCCTGGAAGGCATCTCTCTTAATCAGAAGACATCAAAACATGGAAAACCCTACACCTTCCTGTGCAGTTTGCTTAGTATTCTTACTATTAAAAAAATATGCTTCATTTCAAATTTGAATTTGCCTGGCTTCAGGTTCCAGCTAGTGGTTCTTATTATACCTTTCTTCAGTAGATCAAAGAATTAGTACTCTATTTTTCCCATGATGGCAATCATCTTGTCAAAAAGGAAATTGAAAGGTGGCTTGTTTATATTTTCTAAATAGATTGAGATTTTAAAATTTCTCACTGTTTCTTACTTACCAAATAGAACTAATGTCTGACTTTCAAAGTTGTCCAGTGGAATACTCCTGCATTGCCCTACATTGATTCATAGATGTTAGGGTCGGAAGGGACCTCAATAGATCATCAAGTCCGACCCCCTGCATAGGCAGGAAAGAGGGCTGGGTTTAGATGACCCCAGCTACATAATATGCAGAAGCCCATTGTAAGGCCTATGTGATAGAATAAGGCCTTGTGCCTATGTGTCATGTTCAGATTAAACTAAATGTTTTAACATGTTTAATGAGTCTCATTAAAAAAATCTCTGAAGTTGAATTAAACCACCTCTCAGAAGGACAGTCTGTGGGTGAGTTTATATGTAACAGACCATATTAAGGGGACTTAAAATGTAAATGTCTGCCCATTAAAGGTTATTAACTTATGCCTTCAGAGCATCTCAAATTTATGCTACTTCATCCTAGAGTTAACTCTGGGCCGTGCTACCTAGCTTGTATTAAGGTAACTTCAGTCTGCTGCATGGAGATAAGACAAGCAATTTGCAGCCCTCCAGCATCCCAGAATGCACTTCTCCCAACTCCCCCCACCTCCCCAGAAGCAGGGATATAGAAAAGAACCTGAGGGGTTACAGTGGACAATAAGCTGAATAGGAGTCAGCAGTGTGCCCTTGTTGTCAAGGCGGGCTTGTACATGCCATGGGGGTTTACTGCAGTTTAATTCTCCCTAAATTGAACCAGTGGGTTTTTAAAAGTACTGATTCAATTTAGGAAGAATTAAACCAAAGTAAACCTCCGTGGTGTGTACACAAGTGTCCTTACTTGCCTCTCTGGCAGTGGCAGGTGGGGAGGGAGGGTGAGTGAGCTGCCAGTGAGCCAAGCAGTCCCTAA
>NW_005841913.1:3152855-3178388 GCF_000455745.1 Alligator sinensis
GGCACCCAACTCAAGAGGTCCTAGGGGGAGCTGCAACTTTGGAGGGAAGCACTGGCCCCCGCGCAGCTCAGGCAGGCAGGCTCCAGGGAGGAAAAAAATAAAGATCAGACTCACCACTTTTTGGTTTTTTTTCTTCTCCTTGAGTGGAGCCTGCCTGCACATGCTGCCTGCACGGGGCCCATTGCTTTCCTCTGCAGCTGTTGCACTTCATTAGGTAGCAAACTAAACACCTGAGAGGTGTTTTATTTTGCTATGTCTCAAAGTCATTTAAAGCACAATACACCGCCGACAGTGTAAACAGCAACGTCATTAAAGCGATGCAAAAGGGCATTTAAGCACTTTAAAGGCCAATTTTGTGCCGTGTACAAAGGCCCCAGAAGCCTAATGGCATAATAGACTACATTGGTAGGAGTGCTGTCAGCAGATCAAGGGAAGTTATTCTTCCCCTCTGGTCAACACTAGTAAAGCCACATCTGGAGCAGTGTATTAAGTTTTTCCCCCCACTTCCCCCACCCACTACAGAAAGGATGTGGAAAAATTGGAGAGAGTCCAGTGGAGGGCAATGGAAATAGTGACATGGCTGGGGAACATGGCTTATGAGGAGAGGCTGAGGGAACCGGACTCATTAAGTTTAGAGAAGAGAAGACTGAGAGATGATTTAATAGCAGTCTTCAACTCCCTGAAGGGGGTTTCCAAAGAGGATGGAGCTGGACTGTTCTCAGTGATAACAAATGAAAGAACAAGGAGCAATGGTCTTAAATTTCAGCAAAAGAAATGTAGGTTAGATATTAGGAAGACTTTTCTCACTAGAAGGGTAGTAAAACACTGCAACAGGTTACCCAGAGGGTTGTGGACTCTTCATCTTTGGAGGTTTTTAAGACCCAGCTAGACAAAGCCTTGGCTGGGATGATATAGTTGGGGACGGTCCTAATCTAAGCAGGGGATTGGCCCCCCTGAGGTCCCTTCCAACCCTAAATTCCTCTTATTCTATGATTCTAAGTCAAGGCAGAGTGGCATCCTGAATGAGTTAGTCTATTAGGTGCCTAAAATGACTAACTACCTCTGTCTTTTCATTTTTATTCATAATAAATTTGTCTTATATTCAGAAGCCTTTTCCTTTAATTTTATATATAAAAGGTATGGCTATTTTTTCTCAAGTGTTCCCATTTATACACATCAAGGGTAATTCTGCAATGCTATGAATGCTATGAATGTTTTTTTCTAAAACTAATTCATTTATCAGATTATTGTCATGAAGTCATGATAAAAATCCAGAGTGAAATCCTGTCTCCTTTGAATTCTATGCAAAGCTCCTATTGATTTCAGTGGAGCTATGATTTGACCCCTAACTACAAACTCATATTTTCCATCCAAAAACGAGGCTTTAGTTGGGGAACTTTCCAAGGATGCTGCATACCAATCCAAAAACAAACTAAGCAAAGGAAAAAAAGAAAGAAAGAAAAAAAAACAAACCACATGCACACAGTTTGTTCCCTGATGATTTTACACAGTTTCTGTAACATTTGAAGATAAAAGTGGATTCAACTCTAGGCATCTCAAAGCTTTCTGCACTGGATAGTTTTAGCAGCAGTTTTATGTTCTCAGTTATCATCTTGTTCCCAGTGTTTTTGTGCCAGTTCAAAGCTTTAGTATTTATTAGCTGCTAGCATCATTTGTGACAGTATTTTTCCAGCAGAAGCATTCTGAAATGAATAAAACAACAAAGGAATGCATAAAAAGGGTTGTGATCCTATCCTAGGAGATAAAAGCTTGAATATTAGATCTACACTTATTTTAACCAAACTGTGGGCAATCCAAGGATATACCTCTGCCTTTCAGGGATGAAGGAAGAATATACTTCTAATATTCTGCAGAATATTTCAAATACTACTTGAAAAGATCCTTTTTCAGATGCAGACTGGGTGGCCTTCATGTACAGACCCAAGGAGAGCACATAGCAATCTATGCTATGGATTGGAAAAGGGCCAATGTGGGCCCTTTTTTCAAGACAGGGAGGAAGGAGGAACTGGGTAACTACAGGCCAGTTAGTCTCACCTCTATCCTTGGCAAGACCTTTAAGAAAATTGTTAAGGATCACATTTGTGGGGGACCAGTGGGTAAAATAATGCTAAGGGGCAATCAGCATGGGTTCATAGCAGGAAGATCCTACCTGACTAACCTGGTTTAATTTTACAACCGGGTCACAAAATGCTCGGATGAAGGAATAGAGGTAGATGTTATTTACTTAGATTTTAAAAAGGCTTTTAACAGTGTCACACCCAATTCTTATAAATAAACTAAACAGTTGCAATGTAGATTACTACACAGTCCAGTGGGTAGAAAATTGGCTTATGGGACGCATCCAGAGAGTGGTGGTGGACGGGTCGGTTTCTACATGGAGAAATGTAGGCAGCGAAGTCCCCAAGGCGCTGTCCTGGGGCTGGTACTATTCAATATTTTCATTAATGACTTGGATGAGGGAGTAGTAAGCACCCTGTCCAAGTTTGCAGATGACACAAAACTATGAGGGGAGGTAAACACACTAGAGGGCAGGGAGCAAATCCAAGTGAGTTTGGACAGGCTGGGGAGGCAGGCAGAATAGAATAGGATGAAGTTTAACAAGGGTAAGTGTCATGTGTTGGATCTGGGAAGGAAGAATCATCAACACTCCTATAGCCTGGGAGGGACCATTCTAAGTAGCACAACTGCGTAAAGGGATCTCGGAGTAGTAGTTGACTCCAAAATGAACGTGAGTCACCAGTGTGATGAGGTAATAAGTAAAGCTAATCACACCCTTTCTTGCATAAGTAGGTGCATCACAAACAGGTCTAGGAAGGTGATACTTCCCCTCTATGAGGCATTGTTCAGGCTGCAGCTGGAGTACTGTGTCCAGTTTTGGGCACTGAACTTCAGGAGGAATCTGGCTGTCCTGAATAGGGTTCAGAGGAGGGCCACTTGTCTGGTTAAAGGCCTACAGAAAAAAAAACCTATTTGGACCGAATGGGAGACCTGAACCTCTTCAGCCTCTGCAAGAGGAGGCTGTGAGGTGATCTTGTGGCTGCCTACAAACTCATCGATGGGGAGGGGGCAGCAAGAAATAGGAGATACAATGTTTACCAGGGCACCCATCAGGGTAACTAGAAATAATGGCCACAAACTGGAAGAGAGCAAATTCAGATTGTACATCAGGAGAAAATTCTTTACAGTGAGGGTTGCCAAAATATGGAATACGCTTCCATGGGAGGTGGTGCTGTCCCCTCCCTTGGAGGTATTTAAAAGGAGATTGGACAGACACCTGGCTGGGGTCATCTGACCCCAGTACTCATTCCTGCCCAGGACAGGGGGGTGAACTCAATGATCTAATAGGCCCCTTCTGACCCTAACAACTATGAAACTATGAAACTATGCATAAGCCATAGGCATGAATAACCATGGTCATTTTAAACTCACTGGCATATGACTATGAAGTATGATTCACAATCCAGTTTATTCAATCCAATCACTTATTTAACATATAGTTATCTGATAAGGTTCACCTTAGCTATTCCAATTGACAAGTTATTATTGGACTGGGAACCTCAGACTTGTTAACCTAGTGAGGAGGGCTCTAAACAAGGTTTGTTGGGTAATGAAAACCAAAGCCCTGAGGTGACCTAGAGGAAATTCAAGCAGCAGCAGTGGTGTTCTCACTCTTCTTGAGAAAGTAGCCAATCAGCTACAGCATGTGTAGATTAAATTGGGGCCCTAAATTGAAGCAGTGGGTTTTTAAAAAACACTGCTTCAATTTAGGGCAAGGTAAACCCCTGTGTCATGTACACCCATGTCTTACTTGCCTCTCTGGTGGTGGGGAGAGGAGGGCGAGCTGCTGGTGGGTACAGCATGCCCTGGGCTGTGGGGTGGGATAGGTTGTTGCTTCCCTCTGCAGCAGTGGCAGTGCTCCCCCGGCAGCACCTGCCAGAACTCATCTGCCTCGGGCAGCCCCAGGGGGCAGCACAGCTGCAGAGGGAAGGACCGGGTCCCCACACAGCTCATGCAGGCAGGTAAGCTCCGCGGCGGGGGGGGAGAGAAAAGATTAGGCTTGCCGCTTTTTTTTTTTTCCTTCAGTGGAGCCTGCCTTCCTGGGTTGCTGCTAGGCTGCCTGCATGGGCTGCCTGCACAGCCCCTGAGCTGCACAGAGCCTGGTGCTTTGCTCCGCAGCTATAGGGCAGCAAACTAAAACCCCTTGCAGGTGTTTTAATTTGCTGCATCCCAAAGTCATTTATGGCACATTATGCTGCTGAATGTACGACAATGGCTGGAATTATTGCTCAATATGCCACCAATGCATGCAAACACCAACACCATTAAAGTGGTGCAAAAGCATTTAACCCACTTTACAGTGTCGTGCATATGTGCCCTTCATTTTGTCTACACACGTGTTACCTTAGGTGCCTGTACAGAAATGCATGTGGCCTGGGAAACAAGCAGAAAGAATTGGTTCCATGATTGGAATAACAGAGACTGGGTGGGATACCTTGCATGACTGGAGCACTGTCATGAATGGGTACAAACTGTTCAGGAAGGACAGGCAAGGGAGAAGAGGAAGAGAAGTTGCACTTATGTAAAAGAGCCATATGATTGCTCAGAGCTCCACTATGAAACTGGAGATGGGCATGTTGAGAGTCTCTGGGTTATGTTCAGAGGGGAGAGCAACAATGGTGATGTCATGGTGGGGGTCTGCTACAGACCACCAGACCACAAGTGGTGGATGAGGCTTTCTTCAAGTAGCTACAGGAAGTTTCCCAATCACAGGGCCTGGTTCTCATGGGGGACTTCAATCACCCACATCTTCCAGGAGGGCAATACAGCAGTGCACATGTAAGCCAGGATGTTTTTAGAGAGTGTTGGGGACAACTCCATGATGCAAGTGCTGGAGAGGCCAACTAGGGGCCATTCTCTTCTTGACCTGATGTTCACAAACAGGGAAGAATTGGTGGGGACTGGAGTAGTGAATGGCAAGTTGGGCAGCAGTGAACATTAAGTGATTAAGTTCAGGATCATGAGGAAAGGAAGGAAAGATAGCAGCAGAGTGTGGACCCTGGACTTCAGAAAAGCACACTTTGTCTCACTTAGGGAACTGATAGGCGGGATCACATGGGAGGCCAGACTGAGGGGGAGAGGATCCAGGACAGCTGGCTATATTTTAAAGAAGCTGTACTGCAGGCGCAGAAACAAACCATCTTTATTGTGCAGGAAAACTAGCAAGTATAGCAGAAGACTAGCTTGACTGAGCAGGAAACTCTTCAGTAAGCTAAAACAAAAAAAGGAAGGTTACTAGATGTGGAAACTTGGACAAATAACTAGGGAGAGTATAATGTAATTGCTACGGTTTACAGGGATGAAGTCAGGAAGGCTAAAGTGAAATTGGAGTTGCAGGTAGCAAAAGATGTGCAGGGTAACAAGAAGGGTTTCTACAAGTATGCTAACAACAAGAGGAGGATCAGGGAGCCCTTTATGAAATGGGAACAGGGAGCATCCTAATGACAGATGATGCAGAAAAGGCTGAAGTGTTTAATGCCTTTTTCACCTCAGTATTCATAGGCAAGGTCAGCTCCTAGACTATGGTAGCACAATTTGGGGAGGAGGTGAGCAGCCAACAGTGGCAAAAGAACAGTTTACAGACTATTTAGAAACTCTGGACATATGCAAGTCCATGGGGCCAGGTGGGATGCACCCACGGGTGCTGAAGGAGTTGGCCAATGTGATTGCATGACTGCTAGCCATCATCTTTGAAAACTCATGAAAATTGAAAGAGGTCCCACACAATTGGAAAAGGGCAAATATAGTGTTCTTTTTTAAGAAAGGGAAGAAGGAGAATCCAGGAAAATATAGACTGCTTAACCTCACATCAGTCCCTGGCAAAATCATGGAGCAGATCCTCAAGGAATCCATTTCTAAGCAGTTGGAGAAGGTGGTGATTAGGAGCAGTCAGAATAGATTTACCAAGGGTAAGTCACCTGATTTCCTTCTATAATGAGATGACTAGCTCTGTGGATGTGGGGAGACTAGTGGATGTGATATACCTTAACTTTAGCAGAGCTTTTGATATGGTCTCTTACACCATTTTTTCAAGTAAACTATGGAAGTACAGTTTGGATGAATTCCCGGGAAGGTGGATATATAAACTGGCTGGAACATTGGGCTCAGAGGGTAGTAGTCAATGGCTTGGTGTCAAGCTGGCAGCCAGTATCAAGTTGAGTGCCCTAAAGGTTGGTCCTGGGGCTGGTTTTGTTCACTATTTTCATCAACGACCTGGCAGATGATATGGAGTGCACCCCCAGCAACTTTGCAGATGACACCAAGCTGTGGGGAAAAGTAGATTTGAGCAGGCAGTTGGACTAGATGAGAGCCTGAGGTCCCTTCCAACCCTAATTTTCTATGTTTATGATTCTAAATTATAGTTCTCTAATTTACCAAATAAAACTCCTACATATTCCTTTTGTTGTTGCTCCAAGTAGTTACAGTGAATTGTACTGGAATAATAAATTAGCCCCTTTGATGAAGTATTACCCATAACAGATTCTCATCAATAAGAATTGCATATACAGCATAATATGTGAATGTGACTTCCTGTGTGTTGGTCATTCATTATCCCAGCTGGTAAGATAATGACTGGGTAAAGTTAAAATTCAATTCAAAAATAAAGAATTTACATTTTACAAATATTGAATCAAAATACGTTCTCTGTTTGGTAAGTCATTGACATCTAGCGCTAAGGAAAATGGTAGTGAAAGCATGCTTTGTTTGGGTGTTTCAGGACCAGCATCAGCATGATATATGACATGAAGACTGTTGGCGGATGCAAACTGAGCCTTGTCAATGGCTTGGAAGGTGCTGATGTGGCAGCAGCCAGCTCCATTGGTTGGCCTCTGAATTACTAATGATGTGCTCCATGCAGTCCCCTCATAAATATTGATTACTTTGAGAAGGTAAAAGGCAACTGACTCATTTATTTCAACCATCCATAATCTTTGTAGACATGGTCATATGACATTCCTCACAGATGATAGCTTGAATTGTGTTATTTCTAGGTGCAAGGATATTTAAAACCTCCTGTCTCTTTAGCGGGTCTTTTTGCAGTTTAGTGGTAACCAACACAAGTAGAATGGTTTCAATCTGTCCAAATTTGAAAAGAATTAGAGGAAACAGTTATTTCTGTCTAGTTGATACAGGTTAATTTGCAAAGGTCAAGCTTGTTAAAAAGCGAATGAGTATTAATATGCATTAGTCATGTTAAAAGTTTCCTGAAAACTCTCATAAATGCCAGGACTGATTATTACAAGCTTAATTCATAAAGCTCTTGTTAGAGGAATATTTCCTTTGTTATGATGTGTCACTGAAGATTTAGCATAGGTAGGTAACTCAAGAAGGTCGAACTCAGTACTGCTATGTAATAATCATATGCATGGTAAGTAATCCCACTGATTTATGAAGGGACTAATCAACTGGGCCCTAAGGTCCAGATCTAGAGCAGTATTTAGATGTCTAGCCTGACCTTAAGTCTGCTGAAAACAGTGAGAATATACCCATTGACTTTAATGGATTTTGGATTAAGCTCTAGAATACAAAATGTGATGAAAATGGTAGTTGGCTATCAAAACTGTTATTATAATATTTACTGTCTGATGAATTGCACTGATGAAACATAATATGCCATAAAATCTCTTGTCATTGTCACCATAATGAACACCAATGACTAGAAATTCCATTCATTTGGAAAATCAAGGAACTCAGAGAAAAATCATGCTGCTGTCTGATTCTTTCTTTCTTTTTTACTTCTTCTCTTTCTAAGCCTCAGAATCTTTTCCAGAAAATTGCTTCTGAACAATTCCATTAGCTTAAATAACAAGAACATCACAGATAAATTGCAGATGAAGAGAGTACGAAAAACAATGACTGCAGCAATAAGTAAGAAACGGTATCTACAGTGTGAATAGCCTGACCATTTTACAATCCCACTTGTCACAAGGAAAGGGAAACATTTCTCTTTATCCTAGAAACAGGAACTTTATGAAAGAGTAATATTCCCTACAAGCCAGGGGATTTCTTCAAGCCTAAATATTTAATTATTTGCTTCCAAGGCCAATTTTCTATCTCAAATGGTATATGCAAATATTGTTTATGTCTGTTCTCACTGCTACAGGCCACACACCCCTGGTACAATATTCAAGACACAACCATCATACAACTACATCCAGATAAGAGCTTAGCATCTCAACACTGAGTGTTGTGATGTGCATCTTTTAGGCCACTATTAAGGAATCTGAGAGGTGTATGTTAAGTTGGACCCTGCCCTAGAATGTAGCACCTTCTCTAGGTTGCAGGCTAGCACTGCCCTTCATTCAGAATTGGCAGCCTTAGACCCTCTCCTGGGTTTGGAATCCCTAAGCCTTTCTTTAAAAAACAAAGAGGGGTCAAGCCTTTCAAAGCACGTGCAAGAAGATGCCACACTTGATTGTTCCACTGGTCTATCTAGACCAGTATTCTGTATCTCACAGTGGGTGCACCTACACATGCAATTAATGTGAAAATTCAGGCTCATTTAAGCATTTTGGGCCACACATCTACACATGTGCCCCATCAGGAGCAAATTGAACTTGGCAAGAGTAGGCCAGTCCAGGACTGTGTTTACTCTGCTCTGCCTCACTGCAGCAGCAATTGGGGTGGGGGGAGGAGGTAGGCTCCAGGCTCACCTGGTTGCCAGCCCTTAGGCTGGCAGGGGGCACAGGGACCTGTCCCAATCCTCACATGGCTGGCAGGCAGCATCCCCGCTGAATAGGGGCAGCTGTCCCAGCCATGTGGAGATGGTGTTGGGGTTGGAACCCCATCTCCACATGGCTGCGATGCAGCAGTCCTGACTGCCAAGACAGCCCTCCTGGCCACATGGGGACTGGGACAGGTCCCAGTCCCCATGTGATAGGGAGAGAACTGCCTCTGCAGTCAGCACAGATCCCCCAGCCCCGCACTGGGGCTTAGCCAGGAGCAGTGGGCCCCCTGCTGCCTAGGCTGACCACCAGCAAATTGCTCTTGGACAGCATCGACATGTGTGCTAATGCACAGTAGTTAATGCACCATTAATCTAGTACCTGTATTTCCTGATACAAGCAAATGGTGCATTAATAAATTACTGCACAGTAAATTCTGTGCACAAGTAGACTGTGACACTTTACTGCACTTTAGATTAATCTAATACACAGTAAAGCATCTTGTGTGGACATGCCCAGTGGCACAGACCAGTTGCTAAGTGGAATAGTATTTATGCAGACCTTATACAGATCGATCTATCCCCTGCCCCTTTTCCCTTACAACTTTGAGTAGTATAGTCTCCAGGGACATTTTATACCTATGCTCATTAAAGTCCATAGCCCTAAACACATACAAAGGGTCCCATCTATTTCTATCCACAGCAGCTGAATTTCCATCACCTTCAGCCTTTAGTGTAGCCTCTGCATTGCAAATTACTTTCCTTCTGGGACCTGCCCTGCCATGATCTGCATGCCTGGGGATCTCATGCTTCTTCAGATGGTAAGCTCTAACTGATTTTCTCTACATAGATCTCAGTTTTTAGAGTCCCAGGTTGGGAAAAGCCACAAGGATTCAGCTATCCAAGTCATCAAGTGACTTCTGTCTGTGTTTCATTTGAGGTCTTCTACCTCTATTATCTTGTTAAAAAACCCCTTCACATACCCACTGCCTAGCCTATATCTCTATGGTAACACACTCTCTTTGGAAATAGAAACATGGTTTTGAACCCCTCTGGGGGACAGGAGAAAACTGAACCTAAATGAATGTTCTAATCTTCGAGGTAGTGAATAAAAGGATAATCATCAGCAGCGTTTGGTGTACAACAGGGATGGGCAAAATGACAGATATGGCTGGCAGCCAGACTCCATTTTCCAGCAGCCCCTGCCCGCATGGCTGGGGCCAGTCTCCATGGCAACCCAGCTTTTGCTATCACAGCACAGCTGCAACTGGTGTCTCCATGGAGACCAGCCCCAGACATGTGGGTAGGGGCTGCTGGGAAATGGAGTCTACTGCCAGCCAGATCGGGCCGGACTTTGCTTGCCTTGGTGTAGAGCCTGCTATATCTTAGATACACTTTGAACACATCTACAAAATAAACCCCAAAGTCAAAATTGACAGAGAAACATCTAGTTTAGAAATCCTAACAGGATTAAAGGTCAGCAAGTTATGTAGTTGCTTAGTGCTGTTAAGACTGGGATGGTTCTGGTCATGCCCAGAAGCAGACACCTAGATGCCTAAGCAAGAAGTTAGGTACTATATTCTTTAGGCACCTCTAAGAACAGACAGAAAATAAGCAGGTATTTTGAGGATAACAGTTTTGAACCTACAAGTATGAAAAGAAGTATAGCAACTTAAATCTTTATTGTGGATCTAGGCCCAAGCTATTGCAGTTAAATGTTATAAAAGCATGTTTAAGTGCATGTATGTAAACACAGATATCAATTATAAGTGCACTGACCAGTATGCATAAAGTTCAGAGTATCCCGATTACAGTCCCTATTTTATGGGAATAGGAAGGTAGAGTTTTACATATTTATACACATTTGGATACACTTGCCATATTATTGACCGCATTTTAAATTTTCATCAAAAAAGCTTCCATGACACTAGATCCCACGGCTCTACCTCTGATAGAAATTGATCTTAGTGGGGAAAGCTGCTGGAAAATGTAAAATGCACCCTATGATTGTAAGAGTCTATCTTTTTATGCTTAGAGGTCTGGTACAATGTTCATTACTAATTAAAAGGCCTCATTCAATTTCAGTGGACACTGGAGCAGACCCTATGTTCACAATCTGGTTGTTTTGTTAGATCTCTAGGTTTATGATGATGATTAATTATCTGAACTGAGTGAAAAATACTTTCATCCCCACTTCCCAGTCTTTCTCTGATCAGAAATTTCCAACATTTTTTCACAGATTCTGACTTTATAATCAGGGCCTCAAAGTTTACTTCATTGAGCTTTATAGGTTTATCGGGTTATAGCTCTGCACACAGCCTAAATAAACACCATGGCCCAACTAATGAACTGGAGTCTTCCACAGCCCAGCAATTCAATTTGCATCAAGTGGGAGGGAGTAATAATCAATTGATACATATTTATCTCATCAAATAGTCCTTTCAAATATTAAACACCTGCCCCCCCCCCCAAAAAAGAAGAAAAAAACAAACAAAAAAACCCCAAAACAGTAAAGGGTTTTAAAAATCCCAACTACTTGGAAACATCCCAGAAAAGGAAGGTGCTAATTTTAAAATCTTAAGTTCTACACACCTCATCATTCAGAAGGATTTGTACATCATCTGTTAGCCTGGCACAGACTGTAAATCAGATACTGTCACTCAGACATATGTTGAGATAAAAAACCTCCTCACACCTGCAAGAAAACACTCATTATGGTATTGGGTTGATCTACAGAGCCCTTGTCGGGTACGGAACTCCAGTCTCTGTTGGATGTTAACAAGGACTTTCTAGTGCCAACACTCAGTGCTAGCATGACAGTTTTAATTCCTAAGAAGAAGAATTCCGTTTTATAAGCTTCACTCAACTTTGGCTAATTAACAGGCTCACAACAAGGGCTGTTCTTGTCCTAATAAATAAACATAGGAGTCGGTGGCTCAGCAAGTCTTTTTTTTCTTAGTATAAGCTGTTGGTTGCTTTTTGCCCTGATGATTTGCTCTCACCAGATGCAGTACTTCTCATGGAGAAATAGGAGACAGAGGAGAGAAGACAAAATGAAATCTTTGAGGAGGAGGAGGTAAATTAAAACTCAGAAAATAAACTACCTTCTGAAACAGAGTATCGAGAGTTACATTAACATCAAAGCACAACAAATCCATGCATTTAATAGGTAAATTTCAAGTGATGTGTCAAGGTCTGATGCAGGCTTAGGCCTAGATATTGTTGTTTTTCAGTTTGTTCATTTTTTTGAATGTGTAAGTTAACACTGGATTTCCTTTTCTGGAAGTACACATCCAAAATTCACTTTTAACCTCCGAGATGCTGCTAATTACAATTCACAATATTTCAAAGTAGGTGCCTTATCTTGGGGAAATGATCAAAATCAACAAGGTTAGGTCTCTGGGATCCCTATATAGTGAGTGAGGAGACTGAACTGCCTTTCAAGGGTAACTCGCAAAGTACAGTCACTTAGCAGTGACACACAACTAATGTGCACAGGATACTTCAAACTAGGCCTGAACAGCTAGAAATGGAGTTGCAGTCACGAACCCCTGGGGCCCCAACTATAGTACTGTTACTGATGCTTCTCCCCACTTCTTCCCCACTACAGAAATGCTGCAGAAGTGCCTCAACTCCACAGGCCATAAAAAATGGCTATATGGTCTGGATTGGGCTTCTAGATAAATTGTAGACCTCACCCTATCTTAACTGGTATGCATAACTGACAGAAGTACAGACTTCAGCACAAATCCACATGGGAATGTGCCTGGGTTCTGGACTCTCCGTACCACAACCTGGGTTCTAAATAAGATCTCCTACTTTCATAACCACCTGACTATTTTCCCTCTTTCCCCTTTGTGTTGAAGCTGGTTAAGAGGCAGCCAAAAGAGGAGGACACAGGGAAAGAAAAGACAAGAGAGATTGCAAACCTGCAAACTATCATAGAAGGGAAGTAGGGCTAGAAGGAACTTTTGGAGGTCATCTAGTCCAAACCCCAGCTAGAGGCAGGATCATTCCTACCCAAACCATCCTATACAAATCCACTGCTCAACCTATTAGTAACCTTGATCTACAGTTAACCTGGACAGAACTACAAGGCGTAACACCTAAACCTGCCACAAGTAAATAAGAGAAACAATAGTGGTGAGTGTTCAGGGAAACAATAGTGGTAAGGGTTGTTAAATGATGCTCAAGATATCCAAAGAAAAGGGCCAAGCCCCCCACTACATAGGCATGGCGGTGAGGCACCACCACAGGCTCCCAAAGGGAAGAGAGTAAACCCCGTGGGCCCCATGTCCCGGGAGCAGACTCCCGGAAGGGATAACTCACCTCCCACAGGGCAGCTGGAGCAGGAGCCATGACCATGGCCACAGCCGCACAAACTAGCATTACACCAGCTGTTTAATCAGCTATTTCCGATGCGGGAAACAGGTGGACCAATACCAGTGGCCGTACTGGCTGCCACAGGAAAGTTTAAAAGCCCCACCGGAACTAAGGCGGGAGGAGAGCCGGAGACAGAGAGTGCGGGCTGGCAGCTCGCTAGGCAGGCTGCGGCTCCAGCATGGGAAGGGAGCAACACATCCTGCGCAGCTCCTGTAGGCATCACCAGGGAGACCTTTAAGCCCCCTGCCGGAGGCAAAGCAGGGTCACCACTCCAGCTGCCGGAGGAAGCGGAGGCAGAGGAGGCAGGGGAGTTCTCTGCAGACAGCAGGAGGGAGGAGGCATTTGAGCCCCCTAGAGGAGGCAGAGGTAAAGGAGGCAGCTCTGCAGTCCCTTCCTCCTCAGGGGAATATTTTTTCTGAATTAAGACAAACCCTGAGAGTGGGGACAAAGCAATTGAAACCAGGAAGGCAGGCCCTGGGCCATCCTTCAGGGCCGAAGACCATTATTAATGGATATCCACCTGGTTGGTGAGTGGATGGGGTGTAGGGGAGGAGGAGACCCGTGGAACATCGTGACAAATGACCGTAAGTACTGCCGTCCGTTGGGAGGGCCCCTGGGAAAGGTCTCCATGGAAGACCCCCTTTCATAGTAGTTTTGACAACAAAGTCATGGCAGGCGAGTTGAGGGGAGGGGCTACATTCCAACAGGCTGGGCAGCATGAAGGACGCAAGATGTCACAATAGGAAAGAAAACCCCCACCCCCAGTCCATATTAGTATGACCTCATGGTAAAATTTCTTCCTGATCCTAAATATAGTTTCATAGTTTCATAGTTTCTAGGGTCGGAAGGGACCTGGGCAGATCATCTAGTCCAACCCCCTGCCATGGCAGGAAAGAGTACTGGGGATCAAACGACCCCAGCAAGATGGTCATCTAACCTCCTCTTAAAACCCCCAGGGTGGGAGCCTGCACCACCTCACTTGGAAGCTGGTTCCAGACCCTAGCCACCCTGACCGTGAAGTAGCGCCTCCTGATGTCCAACTTAAACCTTCCCTCCGCCAGCTTGTGACCGTTATTCCTGGTTACTCCTGGTGGCGTTTGGGGGGACAGGGACTCCCCCAGTGCCTGTTGATCCCCCCTGACTAGTTTATAGCAGGCCACAAGATCCCCCCTCAGCCTTCTCTTCTGGAGGCTGAACAGGTTCAGGTCCCGTAACCTTTCCTCATAGGACCTGCCCTGCTGTCCCTTGATCATGCGAGTGGCCCTCCTCTGGACCTTCTCGATGCTGTCCACATCCCTCTTAAAGTGCGGCACCCAGAACTGGATGCAGTACTCCAGCTGCGGCCTGACCAGTGCCGCATAGAGGGGGAGGATCACCTCCTTGGTCCTGCTTGAAATGCATCTGGTGATCAAGCTGACCCTGATCAGAGAGGCAAGATCCTATAGCAAGAAATCTCTGGGTTTAAGTCCCATCAGAAGGATTGGTCCACTTCAGTCAATATCCCCAGCCTGGGCTGCAGCAAACACCCAGTGCTTCTGAGGAAGGTGAACCATCCCCACTCCTATATGTAGCAACAAGAGAGGAAAACAGTTCCTTTCCAGCTGCATGTGGCAAGCAGTGAAATACTGATAATAGAGTACCCACATATGTCAGCACAGTATAGGATAAGGTCGCAGGGCCCAAAGGCCCTCCACCCTGTGGGACTGTGCCATTGGGGGTGTGGCCTCACCCAGTGCTTACATTCAGTGAAGGTTAACTGATTTTTCCTGCCACACCTTGATGTTGAACTTGTCTTAGTCAGGAGGTGACCTACTTCTGTTACATGTAAACCTGGATGTATTGGGTCCAGCTTTTTGCGGGAGGGGGCTCCAACCTCCCCTAAACTCCATCCTAGCACTACCCTGTTGTTCTTTTGTTCATTGCACACTCATCTCCCAATGGGAAATCTTCAGCTGCTCTATATCTTGGCTGGTTTGTGCATGTCTTGAACCTGGCTTACAGAGGTTGTGACTAAGCCGGGCCTCCGATCAATTGGTCACCATTCGATCAGTGTACAAAGGAGGTAAGATAACCCAAACAATAAGAAGAAACACAGGTAAAACTCAACTGAGGGTGTCACTGCTGTGGACTTCTTCCCTCAGATTCTTCTTCCCTCAGGGAAAATCCAGTTTCTAGGGCTGCAGGTCTCTCTCCACTGCCTGGTCCTTTCCTTAGAGGAGTGCTGCTGGCACCCCTGATAGTATCTCTTCCTTAGCACATCTCCCAGCAGCCATTCCCTTCATTCGCCACTGCTGCAGTCTCTCCAGTGACACTCAGGCTAGCAGAGCCCCTCCAGGCTCTCAGGAGCTGTCCCCACCATCATTCTTTGGTCTGGTCCAGTCCAGTGTAGTTTGCCAGCATGCTGGCATGCCCAGCTTTTCCCTTTCTGTCCAGTGGCTCTCCACTTCTCCTGGCTTGACAGCAGGCCAGAAATACCCACACCACTGTGGGTGGGGCCAATCTTGATTAAGCAGATGCTCATAAATCACTGCAGCTGCTAATTTTCTGGTGGTGTCAAGACTCGTAGATCTTCTCCTGCTGCAAACATATAGGTATTTTCCTCCACTTCATTACAGCATAGCTATTCCTTGATCATCCCTGACCAATGCTTGTCCAACCTCTTCTTGAACACCTCTAATGAATGATATTCCACAAGTTTCCTAGGCAGCCTGTTCCACTACCTTGCTGTTCTAACAGTGAAGAAGTTTTTCCTCATATCCAGCCTAAAATTACTTTGCTGCCACTTCAAGCCAGTGGTCTGTGTCCTACTCTCCAGAACAAGAGAGAAAATATGTTTTCCCTCCTCTTTATGGCAGCCCTTCAGGTACTGGAAAATTTCTATCATATCCCCTCTTACACACCTTTTCCACAAACTGAATACACCTATTTCCTTCAACCTCTTCTCATATAACTTCTCTTCCAAGCCCTTTATTATTTTTGTTGCCTAACTCTGGACCTTCTTTAACTTCTCCATGTCTTCTTTTTTAAAACATGGAATCCAAAACTGCACAAAGATGAGGCCTAACCAGTGCCAAGTAGAGAGGCACTATCGCCTCCCATGTCTTGCACCTAATGCTTCTATTGATACATCCCAAAAGTACATTCGCCTTTTGTATTCTACCTGATCAACACATCAAAGATCTACTCAACATAGCTCACAAAGACACTTTAATGGACCCAGAGGGACAGCCTTTCATCTTCAGTTCCCTCTGTGCAAAAATGAATTTTATTTCCTACCTATGGGGACTTTTTACCATCTTGTACTATCTAGACTTTTCCCAGAGCCTGATGAAGGGACTTTGATCCTGAAACCTTGCAGAAAAGAACCGTTTTCTTGCCATTTTCCAGTTGGCCTAATAAAAGGTATCATTTTGGAACCAAGAGTTCAAATTTTTTGTATGTTCACCTTTTGTATGGTTCCATCACACTACAGACTCATATTGAGGCTATGATCTACCAAGACACCCTGATCTTTCTTTGTGGTGCTGCCATCCAGCCAGGTGTCATCCATTTTGTAATTATATTTATGCTTATTCTTCCTGAGGTATAGAACATTGCATTTGTAAATATTTAACTTCATCCTGCCAGGTCCAGTGCAGCTTTCAAATCTGAATTTCAGTCTCATTCTCCAGTTTGTTTGCTAAATTTCTTAGTTTCATGTCATCTGCAGTTTTGCTTAAGAAGCTTTCAATTCCAGCACCAGTAATAAACACATTGAACAGCACTGGACCCAGGACAGATCACTGTGGGACTCCACTCAAAACCTCCTGCCATCCTGAAATGGATTCATTTGTAATTACCCTTCACTTGCAGCTACTGAGCTCTCTATTCACCTTCAAGCAATTTTGTCTAGCCCATTATTTCTCTAATCTATCAGAAGTTCATGTGGGACTTTGTCAAAAGCCTTGCTGAAGTTCAGATATCCTCTCTCCACAGCATTCTCTTTACCAACCAAGTAATTCCTTTGTCAAAGATGGAGGGTGGGGTTTTTTACACAATTTGTCCTTTGTAAACCCATACTGTTTGCTTGTGATCAGCCTTTCCTCATCCAGATGCATATGAATAAACTTCCTTATGATAAGCTCTAGTAACTTCCCAGGTATTGAGGCGAGACGAACCAGTCTATAGCCTGTATGCTTTCCTTTTGCCCTTCATGAGCAGAGTGCTCCTTTAGCAGGAGATCTGGGTTCTTGCCCCTGATGCTATAACATTTAAATTAGACAGTTACTGGTGAAAAGAAAAATAAATAAAGAAAATATAACCCTGGAATAGGGACTAAACTATTAGTGATTTATGGAATTCTTCATTTATATATGAGACTACGATGTTAACAAGAAATTTAAGGCCCAAATCTGCTGCCCAGACCCTGACAGAGATGCTGATGACACACTCTCAGATGTCACCACCAGAGCCATCCACGCCTTCCTGGGCCTCCAGCTCCATTGCCTCTGGGTCCACCTGAACAGCCATGATTGGTGGCTGCACATCATTCAGACCACCTGGGATGATGAGCAGTGACTTGAGTCCTTTTGCATGATCTAGGTCACATTCCAAGAGCTCCTTGAGCACCTCTGACTACATCTGGAGTGTTAGGACACCATCATGCAATGGCCCTTCCCCACAAGCACACATCTGACCATCACCCTAATCAAGCTGGCAACACCCACCAGTCTCTGTTACACAGGCCACCTCTTCAGCGTGGGCAAAATGACCAACAGGGATGCCATCCTGGAGGTGTGCAGTGCCCTCCAAGATGTGCTGGGGTACACCATGCATTGTGTGCACAAACCCCTGGCAGTGGTGGTGGGGTTCCGGGTTTCCATAACCTTCCCCCCAGTGCATCTGGCCCCGGGACAGGCCCCATATTCCATCCCCTGCCTGTCCCATGGTGACTGCCCCTACTATAGCTTTTGGAGCTTCCACTCTTTCATGCTCCAGGCCATCATTGATCACAGCAGCACCTTCACTAATATGAGTGCAGTGCCCATGTGAAGCCTGGGGGGGAGCTGTTTCATAAGGCCTGGGTGGAGGAGGCACAGCAGGTGGAGGACACCTGGCACTGGGAGTGCAGTTGTGGTGGTAGTAGCAGCCCCACCCTCACTGGGGCCCTGGGTGAGCCACACACCTGCCAGCAAGGGTCAAGGTATTGGGTGTGAGAAGTGCTAGCCAACCACCTCCTGCACTCCCCACTGTAGCCCAACTTAACAGCTGCCCATGGACTCCCACCCCTTCTTGCACCCCCAGCACGACACTCACTGTGGACAGTTCACCAAAAACCAGTTTATTCCCCTCCACAGAAACAGATCCCATCCCCCACCTCTCCCCTACAATACAACCTGTGCCCCATCTCTCCCCAAAAACAGAGCCCATCCCTGCTTTCTCCTCTCCCCACAGATCCAGCCCGACATTCCACAGGCTTTTATGGGGCAGGGGCTGGGATAGCCACATAGCTGCCCTAGCCCTGGACATTCTCCCAGCCCCAGGGCCCTGGGGCTAGGCCAGAAGTGGGCAAAATGTGGCCTGCCAGGCCATTCTATCTGACCCGTGGGACCCCTAAAAATTTTAGAAAGTTAAGACTTATCTGCCCCTGGCTACCTTTCATGAGGCCCTCTATGCCTTGCCAAAACTCATTGAGCGGCCCTCTGCCTGAAATAATTGCCCACCCCTGGGCTAGGCTGAGGGCAGCCTCCTGGTGGTGGGGCTGACCAGGAGCAAACATGCACTACTGCACAGTAAGTAACCGTGAGTAAATTTGATACTTGTATTTGCAGGTAGCAAATTTACTTGTGATTAGAGCAAATTACTGTGCAGTAAGCATCTTCATGTGTAGACATGGACACTTACCGCACAGTAATTTGCTCTATTGCACAGTAAAGCATCTCTTGTAGATGCTCACAGGCTGTGTCCACATGAGAGTGTACATTTGGTTCCCTGGCTACAAGTAGTGGCAGCACACCTTGTGCCACTGTTACTTGTCCCTGGGGAATGCCCATGGCACATTCACTTTGGTGCATGGTAAGTTACCTCAGGTGGGGTAGGGGAGGGTGGGGCCAACACTGGGCTGTCCCCAGCAGCCTTACCTGGGGTCCTGGGGGCTTCTCCGAGCTGCAGCAGCAGCAGCAGCAGCAGCAATTCTGCTGCGTGGAGTCTGGCTGGCAGCCACAGAGTGGCTCCAGGTGGCCTGGCTCTGCTTTTGAGTGGCAGGCCCAGCCCATGTGTGCACTGCTCCGCTTTTCTTTTCCATGGGTTTTTTCAACCCCTGGGCAGCACTCCCTTGCAGCATAGAGAACATCTGAATATGTGGTATGTGGCGCTACAGATGTGTTTGCAGTGCCGCATACCTCATGGCCACACTCGTCTGGACAGGGCCACAGAGTAACAATTTCTTTCCAGGCACCAGCTGTGTTTTGGGAACATTATCCAACTGTTAATACATAAGGGAATTTCCCTAACTTTCTTCCAGTTTTCACTAGAGAATACATTAGGCAGTTTACACTTCCATTGATTATATAGGAAATTTGATTTTCCTTGAACTGCTCTTTTCCATCCCCTGGCCTATTTTTTATCTTGTGCACATTGCAGTCATGGCTCTGAATGCTGATCACTGCCTTTTTCCAACCCCAGGCACTCATTTGCAGGTAATTACTTAGCACCATAGCAACACTTAAGGGCTTTGAATTTCCTGACAGAGATGTCCACCTGAAAAGCAAGATTTAAAAACTGACTTAAGCAAGCCTAAGCCTTATGCTCAAAATCTGTTTTTGTATTTTAAAATGTTTTTAGGAAAAATCACTTAAATTACTACCAGAGAGCCAGAATACTTAGGTGAGTAGAAAGCAATGAAGAACATGGACTGAAGGAAGATGTAAAAAGTGGTGTCGAGAGAACTAAAGAACATGGTTTCATTAGGTGTACATCTTAAGACATTGTGCACATCCCCCTTTCAGCATAAATGGGCTTAGTTCCCAGAAACTAACCAGACTTGCACCCTTTATAGAGGACACACTCATTGAACATCCCACATATTTATTAGAGTGGAACAGTAGTAGAGCCCTAGTTAGGGTTATAAATTAGCTATTTTTTTCTTGCAAAGTAGTCTTGTATAATGGTAAGTAAAATTCACTATTAGTTAAGCATACTGTGTCCTTGTGAAAGGCACAGAACTGGAAATCATAAGCAGAGAAGCTTTTACAGATAATGGTATAAAATTGAATGCATATTGATGTGTCTAAGTAATTAGCCTGATTCTTAGAGGTTTTGAACATTCACAGCTTTACCTGACACTGAGTTCAGTTACAGATTAGGCAGTTGTAGCTGTATTCCCAGGGTATATAATAGCAATCTGCAGCCGCCTACATATTTATAATGTTTGACAGGTACCAAATATGAATGTGATACACAATATATTTTCCAAATATATAATTTAGTAAGATGCATCTTAAGTTATAAACTAAAATAAAGAGATACCTTTATTCAGAAGGCTAGAGGACTAAATTACCAAGAAGAAATGGTGAGTAGCAATTTAGCAATTATTTATACTGTGTTTTGTTACTCAGCAGAGCTGTTATTTTATTATAGTAGTAACTAGATTCTGCATTCTGCTAAACAAGGTTAAAGACTGTTTCTGACCCAAAGACCTTACCATCTACAAAAGGCAAAAGTTGTAAAAGGAAAAAATGAAATGACTTACCTCATTTTGGAAAGTCTGGGTAGAACTAAGGTCTCCTAAGATGAGCTTGTTGGGAATTATTCGACACAACTTTCTTTTTGTTGAAAACTACCAGTTCATCAGAACTGTAGGTATTTTTCTTAACCTCATAGAACTATAGCAGTTTCGATTAAACTGTTCATTAAATAAATATCTTTCAATACTAGGATAGAATTTGCAGCCTAGGAAGAGAGGGATTTCCTTCCTTTAGCCAACTCTAAATAATCAAAAACTTAGTCTCTCATTACACATTGATTTAAGGCAGCTCCCAGACCTCTTAACTCCTGAACTGTACACACATTAACACCTGAAACTAGTTTTAAGCACACTTTAGGTGGCTTCAAGATATGCCACTCCAGGACAGGTTTATCCCTGACCAGGGTTACCAAGCTCATGTTCATTAGTGTGTGTCCATGCCACATAGATGAACTGCCCAAGTTGCTGTCCTCCAGCATCCCAGGACACAATGTCCCCTCCTCCATCCTCCTGTTCTGTGTGGACAGACTTTCCAACCCCTGAACACTACTGCCCTGGGGCTGCTTCTGGCACCAAGCCAACTCCACCTCCCAACCCAAAGGTGCAACCCCGTGCAAACAGCCTGCCAGCTAGACAGGTCTTAGGGCATGGATGGGTCGAGGAGTGGGGTCTTGGGGTGAAGGGGGGGGGGGCTGACTGACTTCATTTTTGGCTGACTGACTTAATTTCATCCCCCTTCCCCCACCCCCATTTCCTTGACACCCCAAATGTTTTAACTCACCCCCATCCCTTAACTCTCCGGCTCCCAGCTTCATTTCTCCACCCCTCACCAACTCATCTCCCACACCCAGAGCCAGGATAGAAGCCTGCCGTGGCTCACCAGCCCTGTAGTGGCAACTCACAGGTATAACTCCTAGTTAAGCCCCTGCTTGCCAGCCCTCTAATGGCAAGTCACAGATGTGCAGGTGGGGGACAGTCAGAGAAGGTTTTTAGCTTTAAGGCATGACTGTTTCATACTTGAGCTAACAACAATCAACATTTGAGCAATTCAAAGTGCAACATGTAACAAGGCCCTTAGTGGTTAAATCACTCTGCTTGGTGTTACAGAACACATGTTCAAACTGGAGTTATATCTGTGTTAGTGCAGAAATTTTAACCTGGATTTCTGATATCCCAAGTAAGTGTCTTGAAAAATTGGCTCTTCTCTGGTTGGTCATGCCCCTTCTGTTTCTTTAGTAACCATTCATTCCACACCAGAAAGATTTTTAGAATCTTGAATATTTTCATTCACCTCCGTTCCTTATTTCTGTTGCTCTATTCACTAGACCCCTGATGTCACTAGTCTATTAACCCTGTCAAGACAGGGAAACAGAAGAGAGCTGGAGGCACTCCTCTAGTCTTTTCTTGAAAATTCAAGCCTTGACTCTTAAGCAAGTGCCATTTTCAGATTTTAGTACTTGTCCTCGCTATCCTAACATGGCGCTTGACTTAATGAAGTATACTTCTGCAGGGACCCTTAACTTCCTCTGAGGGAATGATTACACCATGGGTCATTGGCCTGTACAGTTTTACACTTTTTCTAGGCCTCTGCAATCTTAATCCCTAAAGGACTCTTACCTTCTGTAACAGAGTAAGCAGCTTCCCTTTTGAAAGAAGGTATGCTCCTGGTGTTGGTTCTGGATTTGGGACCCAGATGCCTTGTTCGGCGGTGGGGACGGGGGACACTCGCTCCCTAGTCTGGTCAGAGTCAATACAAGCACATCCCATGAGTCCACTCCCCTGATACCATCACATTACAAGCAACTGTATCTTATATTCCCCTTTATCCTGCTACTCATAACTTCCCTCCAGCCTAACAGTTTTTCTTTAGGCACAACCTATTACCATTTCTCCTTTGAATAATTCCTTACCACCTTACAGTTCTTGTACTATGTCGCAGAGCACCTCGGAGCTCTGCTCCTAGGGAGTAGAAACTGCCAGGGAGAGAGAGCCCTGGCAGGTCATAACGAGCCCAGCTGAGTGTTGCCAGGGTAACGAGCCCAGCTGCGGGTTGCCGGGGCAGCTAAGGGGAGCCAGCTGCCTGTAGGAGGCGGGGCCTGGCCCTTATAAAGCCAAGCAGAACCTATTACCATTTCTCCTTTGAATAATTCCTCACCACCTTACAGTTCTTGTACTAACTCTAGTCTTCTCCAGTTTAACCAAAAATGTCTTATGTGGCACCATATTAAAAGCTTTTTTGAAATAAAAACACATTTGATATAGCACATTTCCTTTCCTAAAAAATCAGTTATTTTATCCAAGAATGATATGATGTTAGTCTGGCATGGTCATCCTGGGATAAACCCATTTTGTAGCACATTTCTATTTACTTCCTTGTCTCTAGTCATTCTTTCCTTCCAATTTGATTCCAAAGCCTTTTTTTATACAATTAAGGTTAGACTAAGAGGACTAGAGTTCCCTGAATCACATTTATTCTCTTTCTTATATAAAGCTGTTATGTTTGCTATTCTCCACTTGTATTTCTGATTTTTATTGGGAAGATATGACTACCGAGCTTCTGACATCTAACAATTGCTTATTTAGGTTATATCCTTTCAAGAGACAAAAATTCCTCACCAATTAATCACTTTAATTTTAATGGGATTAAGATTTTTTTTTTTTAGTTTAATTGATGGTAATCATTTATCAGGAGACTAAATGCTTGTCTTCAACCTTGCAGTGCATGAGATGTCAAGAAGAAAATATGTTAGCTTGGGGAAATTCTTATTGCATTACTTATGTGCACTTCTCCATGCTTCCAGATAGTCCTTACACTGACAACACCAACTCTATGTCTCAGTTTCATCTGACCTGATCAAGTTGCATTAATGTCTGTTGAGCAGGGGTTCAGGCCTGGATGAGGTCCAGCAGGTTGATGCTGAAGACTGACAAACCTGAGTAAATGCTTGTAGATTATTTCAAGATAATCCACTGAAGGCAATTTTCCTTTTTTGGCTGGGCATATTGTAGCCGGTTCACAAGTATGGTCTCTATCTAAAGTATAGAACCTTCTAAAGATTCACCTAATCTCACATTAAACTACAGAAAATTAAATAGGTATTTTGTTAATTGTGCGGTTGCTGGGTTGCAAATGCCATACCAGTTGTTTTTCATTGACCAGTTTCCTCCATAGCTTCTGAATTTCCAGATAAGCAAGAATATTTTTTAAATGTTCATTTAGGTAGAAGGCTAATGAAGAACTATCTACCATACTGTATGTACTTTGCTAACTGTAACTGAGTCACACTGAGCTTGTTCTGGCCTCTGGGCATCTGCTATCATACAAGATATGATTGAAGGGGTAGGTGAAAATACTATTAAGTAGAAATCCTGAGAAAAAGAATCTCATTTTGTCCAATTTATGGAAGGACATTTTTGGTTTATAGCTAACCAGCTATCTCCTTGTTTTTACCTCAAGATAATATATGACCTTCCCTTCCCCCTCACCTTGCTTCCCACATCTCAGTCACCCTATCTCATCTCAGTTGTACTTCTCTAACCTCACTGCTTGCCCTAATGATTTCATCTGGTCTCCTGATATCCTTCATAACTAGTGTCATGCCTGTCTTTACTCTTTTCATTAATCTTCCACTTTCTTCTGGATATTTTCCTATACCGTCAGGAAAAGGACTAAATAATGGAAGCCAAGGGAGGTGAATTTTGAAGTAATAGAGCTTGCTAGGATATTTAGAGAGTGTCTCACAGGCCATGGAGTCTCAAGATAGATTCATAGATTGTAGAGTCGGAAGGGACCACAATGGATCATCGTGTTCGACCTCCTGCCCCTGGCAAGAAAGAGTTCTGAGGTCTGATGACCCCAGCCAGGTGACTATCTAGCCTCGTCTTGAGGACCTTCAAGCTAGGTGATAGCACCATCTCTCTTGGAAGCCCATTCCAGATCCTGGCCACCCTTACTGTGAAAAATGTCACCTAATATCTAACCTAAATCCACTCTCAACTAGTTTATACCCGTTATTCCTAGTCACTCCCTGGGGTGCCTTAGTAAACAGCGCTTCCCATATTCCCCGTTGACCTCCCCTAATACATTTATAGGCGGTCACAAGATCTCCCCTCAGCTGTCTCTTGTGAAGGCTGAAGAGATTCAGCTCTCTCAACCTTCCCCCATAGGGTCTATCATGAAGGCCACTAACCATGCAAGTGGCTCTCCTCTGGACCCTCTTGAGATTCCCCGTGTCCCTCTTGAAGTGTGGTGCCCAAAACTGGACACAGTACTTCAACTGTGGCCTGACCAGTGCCGCATAAGGGGGAGCATCACCTCCTTTGTTCTATTAGTCATGCACCTGCTAATGCATGACAAGGTGCGATTGGCCTTGTTGATGGCCTCGTTACACTGCTGGCTCATGTTCATCTTGGAGTCAATTATGACTCCAAGATCCATCTCTGCCTCTGAGCTGCTGAGAAGGACACTTCCCAATCTATAGGTGTGCTGGGGGTTCCTCCTTCCCAGGTGGAGTACCTTACATTTATCTTTCATAGAATCATAGAAGTAGGGTCGGAAGGGACCTTGTAGATCTTCAAGTCTGAACCCCTGCCTGGGCAGGAGGAAAACTGGGCTCAAATGACCCCAGCCAGGTAGGCATCAAGCCGCTTCTTAAAGACCCCCAGGGTAGGAGCCAGCACCACT
>NW_005841913.1:3179548-3184953 GCF_000455745.1 Alligator sinensis
CAACTGTCCTGATTTGTCCTGCAGGGGCCCTATGTTGCTCTGAGCTTTCCTTCTGCCCACTATATACCTGAAGAAGGACTTTTTATTGTCCTTGATTGTTGAAGCCAGTCTGAGCTCAAGCCCCGCCTTTGCCTGTCTAACTGATTCCCTGGAATAGCATTCCAGGGAGATATATTCCTCCTTGGTGGCTGCTCCCTGCTTCCATTGCCTATACATCTCTTTCTTTGCCCCCAGACTCTCCTGAAGTTCCCTGTTCAGTCAAGGGGGCTTTTTTGCCCCCTTACCTCCCTTCCTACATAATGGGATAGACTCTTGAGCCCCAAGGATCACTCCCTTGAGATACCTCCAGCCCTCCTGGACCCCCATATGCTCTATGTTCTTGAGTTGCATCCTCTCACTAACTAGCCTTCTAAGCTTGCTAAAGTTGGCCCTTCTGAAGTCCAACACCTTAGCCTCACTAGTTACTTTACCCACCCTTGGCTGGATAGTGAACTCTTACCTTCACTGCTCTCACCTTAGCTGCTGAGCTTCGAGTCATCATTGCTCTTGCTAGGTGCTCCTTCTTGTTGCTTACTCTTTGTGCGCCTGCCTCGCGCAAACGCAGGCACGCCCTTACAGAGTATGCCTGTTTGTGTGCTTTGTTTGCGTGCGGCTCAGGAGCACAGCTTCCTGCCCAGCTTAGCAAAGAGGGATCAGGGGGCTTCCCCTATTTGGGGGGGGTCAGCTGCTGCCCCTGCTGTTGCTTCTCAGCCTCCGTTGCCTCAGGTACGTTGCAGGGGGCACACAAGGGCTGAGAGCGTGCACATGTGCCCAGTCAGCCTCCTCTCCCTCCTACTGCACCCAACTCCCTCCTACTGTACCCATAGAATACTGGTTCTGAGCTGGTTCTGGCTTTCTCCAGTCTCTCCTCCTCCACTTGTGCCCCACTGAAACCAGTTCTTAACCAAGTCTGCAATGAACTGTTTGCAGCCAAAGCTCAGAACCAGTACTCCATCTTTAGATTCCATGGCCTGTGAGACACTCTCTAAATATCCTACCAAGCTCTGTTAGTTGAAAACACATCCTCCCTTGGCTTCCATTATTTAGTCCTTTCCTGATTTTCCTCCTATCTCTAGTCACTACTTCAGTGTGTTCTAAGGAGGATCCCAAGATCCTCCAGCATTCTGTGGGGATTACATGGATTCTATATTTGGTGTCCATCTTTTCTCTCACTACATGTTCTGTCTAGATAATCTCATTTGCAGGTATGCACTCAATAACTAAATCTATGCTGATGACTTATCTACATCGATACTCCTGACCTGTGTTTTCTTCTCTTTCTTAGATCTCCTCATCAATGTCTAGGCATAAGCTCAAGTTCAGCATAAGTGAAATTCTTGCTCTTCCCCCCTCAATTCCCAAGCCTTCACCTCATAGCCAAACACTGTGGACACAATTATCATGTTACCTCTCAGGTAGATCTATAGCAGGGGTAGGCAAAATGTGGCCCGGGGGCTGGATGTGGCCTGCCAGGCCATTCTATCTATCCCCCGAAGCCCCTAAAAAATTTAGAAAATTAATATTTATCTGCCCTGGGCTGCCTGTCATGTGGCCCTCAATGGCTTGCCAAAACTCAGTAAGTGGCCCTCTGCCCAAAATAATTGCCCGCCCCAATCTATAGCATACTAATGGGTGGGTGAGCACAGAATGAGCCTCAGGCACTCCCTAAGTTGAGAGGAGCAACCAGAATGGAGTTAAGGGGGTGTATCATACTTCTATCCATGTTGTCCCTTCTCCCTCTGATCAATACATGTCAGCAGCAAAGAAAAGGAGTGACATCTTCCTCAGTAGCAGTGAACCTCCAACTCCTGCACCACATGCTGTTGCCACTTTCTGCTGGAGCCAGAGTTGAAACAGGGGAGGTGCAGGGTACAGGGGAGAGAGGAGGAAGGGATGAAGGGGTATGGTGTGCAATATTGCCCAGAGTGCAGTATTGGCCAATTATTATATCCATTGTTTTTTACAACACACTAGGGTATCCTAATATATATACTCCTAACAATTACAATACAAATACAAATAATAAATAAGACTAGCAACTATATAGTGTGTGTTTCTAAATTAGGAGCCATTCCATAAACACCTCTGACTTTTTGTTCAACTATAACAAATCAATATGCACATCCTTAATACCTGGCTGCTGCTATTGTGGTAGTCTGTGAATATTACACTAGTTGTAACCACTCAACTGATTTCTTTAGAAATGTATAATGGGTTGTTATCCAAGCCATTATTTTCACTGAAGATAATGACCTGGGAAATGGTAAGATGAATCAATCAATTGTAGTTAATTGGGATAATGACACTATTTATGCTGGTCACCTTCATTCCTACCATCTGTAGAAAACTTTCCAATAAGATGCCAAATTCATGCATACTAATTCCACTGAGGCCATTAGAGTTAAACCAGGGATAAATCTGACTCATTGTAGGTGGAAAATAAATTGCCTCAGTTATTTATTTTTGGAGAAACCATGTGTGCTGCTGACTTGGGAATACTACAAATTTCTCTCATTGTTCCACTGATGCGATCCTGTTATTAAGCAGTGTTGCAACAGGAGACTTGCTTGGCACTTGTTCTAACAGAAATGTATAATGTTTGTTTTGTTTGCATATTTATGCAGCTCATTAATATATGAAAAACAATCTAGCCTAGCATTTGCAAATGGGACACAAAGAGAAGAAACAGCAGATGGAGTCATGAGTACTGGGATGTTACATGCATAATTATATAGATGCTGAAAGTCATGGGGTTTTCAGCAATACACGTAAGGATCTTACATTTCATTGCGTCATGTGTGCGGCACTACAGTTATGTTCAAGTGACAGGCATAAACCTCCATGCTAAGCAGAGGTCATACTCAAAGCACAGGTGAGTTGAGATACTTGAATAAGAGTTAGGCCTTTAAATATTATTTCAAATCTGGCCTCAAATGTCCCATGCACCTCTTCCCTTTAGAAGAGGAGAGGAAGGCAGATGTAGCATTACCACATCTTGTTTTCTTTTCTTTTATTTTCAAGGCCTCAGCATGCCATGGTACCCATTCATTTCTTCAGCTTCAAATAAATATCAACTTGACTTTCTTTGTCTGATATTAATCCCTTAGTCCAAAATCTCAGGAGGATCTTGGGAATGAAGAGTAGACCTACTATTTCTGAGAAGTTCCTCTCTGGTGGGAATACTTCAGCCTGTGCATATATGTATGTGACAGTGACTACTGTGACTACAGTGTAGAATAGACATACTTAAACTAACTATATCAGGTCCTGTTAGCAACCTAACTGCAGCAGGTGAGAGTTAAGCACAGGCTGCAAAACCTATCCAAGAACAAGGCCAATACTCAGCTTCTGAACCCACACTGAGCTCCAAGCTCCTATCACTATACTTCTTCCAATACCAGAGATAGTTAGTTAGAGGATCATTCATGTACAACTATAATCTACAGTCAGACTTGTTACAGAAGTGTAGACAAACATACTGTTGTTTGCAGGGTGAAAAATATCATGAACCACAGGGCAGATTACAGCTTTCTCTTGTTTTAGGTGGTAATTTATAAGGATAGATGAACTGGTCACCCAACACTTCATCCCCAAAACTGGATCCAAGTCTATGTCTCCAAAAATGTGAAAGTTATTACTTTGTAACAATTCAAGTTGTTAAATTCAAAGCATAACCTTGAAGCAACAATGAGAAAATATCACATAAATTGTTGATCTAATAGTATGCCCAGTCAAATCAGAAGCAGAAACGTAGCTGCTTAACTGAACTAAACCATGACCTTTTTCAGTTAGAGATCTTAATCCATTATGCTATAACAACCAGGAATTCAAATTAGAGGTTTGCAGTGTCAAATGTTGATATGTTTACTGTGTATGCACTGAGAAAATCAGCATTCCCTCCACAAGCATAGTTTACTGGTGAAACAATCCATCTCTAATTTGTATCTTATTTATGAAACCTCCCATTAGTAAACCCATACAGAAAGGGGGAGGAAAAATGCATGCTGATCATAAAGATAACGATCAATTGACGTTCATTCACTTTGCATCATTATTACTGACGGAACTGGTATTGGCTGTTTTGTACTCAGTACCATTCATGCCCCTTTATATTAGCACTTCTTTACCAGGGGTTACAGTTTAATATTGTTCTTATAACTACTGAATTGTTGAATAAAGCATTCAAAAATGTATTGTACATTTGTGTGGAGTTCCCCCCCCCCCACACCCTTTGCAGCTAAGAGTACGTACAGTTCAAGTTCATTCCTATATAGCTTTTGTATGAAAGCACAAGAACTCTGAACTATACCAACTCCAAGATAAAAGCAAGAAGTGGAGCCAGATGAAAGTCCTTCTTATAAGTGGGCTTAGAAATAAGTCCTTCATCAATAACTTCTAAAAGATCAAATAAACACTCACACCTCACATAAACACTCCTTGAAAATATAGACTTTCCTGCATTCAAAGGTGAAAATGCTTTCCAACAATTAGATACACTGAACAATCATTGAAGATTGTGACATCAGATCCAAAACCAAGATCATGGTTTATCAAGCAGTCATGATCACCACCTTCCTATACAGAGCTGAGACATGGGCAATGTACAGGAGACATCTAAAGCTGTTGGAGAAGTACCATCAATGCTGGCTGTGAAAGATCCTCTGAATCCAGTGGAAAGACAGACACATCAACATTAGCATCCTCCTGCAAGCGAAAACCATGAGTATCAAGGCAATGATCATCTGATATCAACTTCATTGGGCTGGTCATGTCATCCAGATCTCCAACTCCAGATTCCTGAAGCAAGTTTAATTCTCCCAGCTCAGTCAAGGCATATGCTCAATGGGAGGGCAGAGAAAGTGCTTCAGGGACATGTGAGCACATGAAGAAGTGTTCCTAAGTGAGGGGCAGGACAAGGCTCTCACTGGGATTGTAGAGAGGCAGCAGCAAGGCACCAGACTGCCATGCATAGACCCTGAGATGGTGCAGAGTCACTTGGAAGAACTGGATGCCATTAAGTCGGCAGGCCCGGATGAGCTCCATCCGAGGGTACTGAAGGCACTGGCTGACATCATTGCACAGCCATTGGCGGTAATATTTGAACACTTGTGGAGCATGGGCCAGGTCCCGGAGGACTGGAAAAGGGCCAATATGGTCCCCATTTTCAAGAAGGGATGGAAGGAGGACCCAGGCAACTATAGGCCAGTCAGTCTCACCTGCATCCTAGGCAAAGTCTTCGAAAAAATTATCAAGGCTCACATTTGTGAGAGCCCAGCAGCACAAATTATGCCGAGGGGGAACCAGCACGGGTTCGTAGCAGGTAGATCATGCCTGACTAATCTAGTCTCTTTTTATGACCAGGTTAC
>NW_005841913.1:3185927-3195417 GCF_000455745.1 Alligator sinensis
TGCATATGCAGGGGGTTGGACTCGACGATCTATTGAGGTCCCTTCCGACCCTAGCACCTGTGAATCTATGAATCCTGAAGGCCAACTTCAAAAATACAACATCAATGTCAACTAATGGGAGAGTCACCCAGCTCTGCCCCCAAGTGGAGGAAGAGTCTGCTGCAGGGATCTCAAGTTCTTTGAAACCACATGATAAGAGGAGATGGAAAAGCGGGAGTGGCAGAGACAGCCTATCTTGGACCAAATCAAAAATCCAACGCCAACCACACCACATGGAAACACATGTCCAAACTGCAGTAGAGACTGTCAATCCTGGATAGGCCTCATCAGACTTCTGCAAACACACAGAAAAGACAATCATGGAAGACAATCATCCTTGACAGCAAGGGACTATTGAAGGACCTTGAAAAATGATGATGAAACTTCAGTAAAATATATTTCAGTAAATGCTTATTTATTGTGATACATTTCAGTTCTTAAAATTTTAATTGTACTAGCTATTCCCCCAAAATTGTTTTAAACAAGAATCTTTTCAACAATCTAGAGGCACAACTACACAGGCAAAAATGGTACCATCCTATGTTAACCTTTCCTTGAGTTCTCTCTCTTACTAGACACAAAAATCATATTTACTTTAAGGTGAAATTCTATTGGAGAATATTTTCTTTGATTTTGCATTACTTTATACCCACCAGCCCAATCACAATGGAGACAGGCTAACGTTCTTACATAGCCTGTTGCCTATAGCAATATCCAGGGAAGTGGAACATAGGAAATTGTACCTTTAAATACTGGAGGTCCTAGCACTCATGTTTCCCACTTCATGTGTGGGTATTGCAATCAGAAGACAACTGCACAAAAGATGGGCATCAGCACCTCACCACCAATAACAAGAATGCCAGAATCTAAGCAGGTGTTTCAGACTGTATATCCCAGCTGCACGTAGGTGGCTGAGTCAGGACTGTAGATAGGCTGTTAGACCTAAATCCAAGAGAGAAGCATTTTTAGAGAGAGAACATGTATCTAACTTACGGGAGGTACTAGAATGCACACTGACACTGTGATTAATTTCCTTTGTGATATTTGCCCCAGTTCTAGAACTAATATTTCTATTATTAATTAAGTCAGCTAACTGTAAATTAGACTTGGTCAAAAACAGTGAAATGTTTGATCTTTTCATCAAGATTTCAATACACATACACTATTCTGAAAAAGGAAGGGGGCAAGGATTTCTTTCAAATAAGTTTAAGATGGTGAAAATGTAGAAAGAGGAACTTTTTTGCAAATGTTTAAAACTACTTCTGGTCCTGCTCCACTTTAAACATGTATAAGATTAATTTTTCAGGGTAGCTAACAGCTGACCCCAATCCAGATATAATGGGATACAGCTGGGCAAGGAACACAAAACTGGAGAAAATGTCAGGGTTGGATTTGCCTTCACGACTGAGAAGAAATATACACCTTTCATTGCTCACTTTGTTAGCATGGCCCAGACCTCTAATCGTACTCCTCCTGACTTCAGTGGTGAAAGTCCAGGCCTTTGATACACAGTAGCATTGGGTTTAGTATGTGAACAAAGAATTTGAGTATAATGGGATATAATTTTACATTATATTAAAATAATCCCCTAGGGAGTTCAGAATTAGGGGTATTAGCAGTTCGACAAAAGATATATAGATGCCAGCATAACTCAAAGATGAACTTTCTGGCATTTTTATTAAAGATGAAAAGGCAAGCAGCAAAAATTCACATACTGTGGGAGTACCCATGGACTCTGGCTTTTACTAGATACAATAGATTTTGAGATGTGCATAGCAATTAAGAGCACTGTCCTTTCTTATTTCAGCCCTTCAAGATCTATTCTAAGGAACAACTTTTGCTAAAATATTCTAATGAGAATGTTGTATGAATCTGAATAATCTCTATAGTCACATCCAGATGAGTGCAGCTGCTTGTTTCCCTGGGGACAAGTAGAAGTGGCATGCCTTGTGTTATCTCTATATATGAAGATTTCTTTGCAGCAAGGGGACCCAAGTGTTTTTGTAAAGCCAATAAAAATTGTAGTGATTTAGACCATTCCCACAGCATATCAGAATAAGTTTTCTTGTTTATAAGTTTATTGTTTATTTTCATGTGAAGAGAAATATTTCTTCTTCTGCTTAGTCTTACTGGGAAACTATAAGTAAGAACCTACTCAAATTGTGATTTTGCAGAAACTGCAAAATTGGGTGATGTTTGAGAAATCTGTGAGGGGGAGAAAACTTACTAAAAATAAAATGCTGGCTTCCTAGTCTTCATGTCCACTGCAGCCCAACTGCACAGCCCACTGGGAGTGGGGAGGGGGGGAAGGAGGAGGGAAGCTGCCAGCATGAAGGGGACAAGGCAAGATGGCTGCTGATTGGCTGAGAGGGCTGCCTGTCATGGCAAGGGGCAGGGCCACATGATGAACAGCCCTCTCAGCCAATGAGGTGTTGAGTGATGGGCCCATATAATGGACAGACCCCTCATCTAATCAGTGGTGGGAGATGGGGCACCAAAACCCCTCAGCCAGTCAGAGGTGTGGGGCCCCCGACACAATAAGCTTGTGAAAATGGTTGCTGTCCCCATGGTTTGCCCAGAAAATCAGCTGCCAAAAACTCAATTAACAAAAGGTTTGTACCCATGGCAAAATCGAGTTTATTATTGCTACTTCCATTTTATAGTTCAGATCTGAGGACCATAGACTGTAAAAATAGTAGATGCTGCTGGTTTGGAGTAAAAGAAATATTAGGGGATTTATATCAAAACAAAGCACAGCAACCTCTGATTGAACTAAAATTCCTTGAGATATAGTGTAACAAGGCACCTATCTTGGGCTCTGTTATGATCTGGAGAACATTGCCAGACCTGGTCAATCTGGGAGACTTACCAGGAGTCAAAAGACCTGTTGCATGGCAGAAAGAATGGGGACACTGACATCTGAGGAAGATATGACCACCTCTGTGCTTGATGCATGGAGAAGTCACGTCATGGGACCCAGAGCTGTTTCCTATTTCCCATGAGGAGCCGGGCTGGAAGGTAAGACTGTGCAGGCTTCAGGAAGATTGCCTCAAAGAGAGGGAAGCACAAGGGAGAGGAGCTTGTGTGAACCATGCAGAGGTGCAGTTCTGCAGACAGAAGCCGGACCAGCAGACCAGAGCCAGAGTGAAATTAAGCAGGATAACAAAGACCTGCAAACAACCCTGGGTGGTGACACTTAAAGCCATAGAAGAAAGGACAGACTTCCCAGACCAGTAAGGTGGGGAGTTAGAAAGGAGAGAGGCTGTGCCTCAGGGTAGTGAACTTAGCCCGCAGATACAGGCTGGTGAGAGGCAGGCTTCTGCCCGATGGACTTGAACCTGAAACTAGCCCTTTGTGGGATTTAAGAAATTTGTTGGGGTGAAGTAGATTAACCCAGCTGGTATTCCAGGCCACCTACCAGACTGTTGGGAACATCGATAAGCCAAATACAGATGGACTTTGTGGCCTAAAAACCACAGGATAAATTTAATGAGAAGAGGTTGACGACCCTGATATAAGGAGAGAATTGATTGAGTTGTAAAGCGGACATTAGTGAATGGATGTAGCTCATGTGGAATCTGATGATGTGACGATAGACACCTATCACAGGCGTAAACCTTTGATCTATTGCAAACAAGTAGTAAATTAGGTAACTGCAAGGAAGGTGTACCAATAGTACCTAGGCCTTAATACTCCATCTGTGTGAAGAAAAGACGTGACACAAGTCACAAGTTAATGCTTATCTTGGTGTGGTACGGATAGGGTGTAGGGGAGGCAGAGCCCTCTAAAGACAATCTGTAGTCACTCTACCCACTACTCATAGCAAACATCTTACCTCCCCTTAATCTCCTTCTTCATTTAACATCAAACCATAGCAGGCGAGCATTAAGGGAGACAGTTGAGAGTGAAGAGACATGGCAGAGGATCAGTCACCAACTAGAACAAGACTCCTACACATAGATAAAAAGGTACTGAAAGCTAAAAGTATTATTTAAAAATAGAGAATCCATTTTCAGGAAGACAAAGGTAAGGGATCAAGCTTAAAGACTTCCTCAAGTTTGAAAAACAAAAATATTTAAAAAGATAGGTTGAAATAGTTTTTTATACTTTTTAGTATAAGAAAAACATTTTTTTTTAAAATACGGAAGGCTAAAGGAAAACTGTATTGTGTACAACCATCCTGTGAATCACTTCCCTATCAATTCTCATCTGCTTTTCTATTGTTTCTGCTTAGTCACAGACTAATATATCAATGTTTTGGTATGAAATACAGATGTTTCTCTAGAACAATATGTCACTAATATTTTGTAGCAATACTGACTCAGTACATTATATTCTGAATTGTATCTTTATTTATCAAATGATGATCTGCCCTCCTATGAGATCTCCTATGTTCACCTGTGATTTTTTGGTAGCTTAGGTCAATAGCATAATGAGGGGTTGACAAATAGGACACCAGTCTTAAAGTCAAATTTAGAGGGGGCACCAGTATGGCAGACCCTGGGGACCCTGTGCTGCGGTATGGCTCTCTGAAGTCAGATAACATTATCCAGATCTCAACTGTCCTCCATGGTCTAGGATTTGGCACAGTACCTACACACACACACACACACACACACACACACACACACACACACACACTATCTGGCATGTCTATTCAGGGCACAAAAATCACCACTGGCTCAGACAAAAATAATAATTACGGTCTGGCTACAGTTGCTTCTTAGTTAAGGCTTGTGCTGCTAAATGTGGAGTGCTGTCAAAGGGGATACTGATGCAACTGAGTGGAGGCTATTTTTGGGTTTTATATAGGTCTCAGATCAAAAATGGTTCAGAATCACCCAGCAATGGATGCAATTGAAGTGTGTCTAATGGTGACTTTCAC
Organism: Alligator sinensis; assembly: GCF_000455745.1. NCBI lineage: Eukaryota > Metazoa > Chordata > Crocodylia > Alligatoridae > Alligator > Alligator sinensis. Next base: position 3,190,852 of record NW_005841913.1, read on the forward strand.
TGTACAGTTTTCAACATCACAATTCAGTCAGTCAAAGTATTTGTGCTTAGGGATAGTCACAAATTTTGATTAAAAAAAAGTTTTACTGTACTCTTCTCTAGAAATGGACTTTTTCTCAAGAACATGAAAACCTGAAAACTTTTTGATTTTGTTTCATTACAAGTTTAAATTTACTTCAAAGAATGTTGGTACAAGTATGTTAGTAGCAAGAGGAGGATCAGGGAAAGTGTGGGTCCCTTACTGAATGGGGAAGGCAACCTTGTGACAGAGGATGCAGAAAAAATGGAAGTGATCAATGCCTTTTTTGCCTCAGTCTTCACAGGTAATTTCAGCTCCCTGACTACTGAAACAGGTAGCACACTTTGGGGAGGAGGTGAGCAGCCCTCAGTGGTGAAAGAACAGGTTGGAGACTATTTGGAAAAGCTGGACGTGTACAAGCTGATAAGGCCAGATGGAATGTACCTGAGGGTGCTGAGGGAGTTGGCTGATGTGATTGTTGAGCCCCTGGTCTTCATGTCTGAAAACTCATGGTGATCAGGAGATGTCCCAGATGATTGGAGAAGAGAAAACATAGTGCCCATATTTAAGAAAGGGAAAAAGGAAAATCCAGGGAACTACAGACCCATCAGCCTCACCTTCGTCCCTGGAAAAATCATGGAGAAGATCCTCAAGGAATCAATCTTGAAGCACTTGGAGGAGAAAAGGGACAAGCTAAGAAAGTATGGACTGGATGAAGGGAGTGTAAGGTGACTAGAAAACTGGCAGGAACATTGGGCTCAGAGGGTAGCAATCAATGGCTTGATATCAAGTTGGCAGCCAGTATCAAGTGGAGTACCCCAGGGGCCAGTCCTGGGGCCAGTTTTATTCATTGTCTTCATCAACAACCTGGAAGATGGCTTAAAGTGCACCCTCAGCATGTTTCCAGATGACACACAGCTGCATGGAGTTGTAGATATGCTGGTGCATAGGACTAGGATTTAGAGTAACCTAGACAAATTGGAGGATTGTGCCATGTAACAGGGTATCTGGTATGGTGCCTGTTATGGTGGGGAAAAGGGACATGCCAGCAGGAACAAAGGGAAAAAAAAATTACCCATAGCCAGACCACGGTGGAAAAAGTGGGACAACTCAGAGCACAGGGAAACCAGGTGTTCCCAATTAAGGGTTTCCTGGACTTTGGCAGGGCTGCACATGGGAGTAGAGCCAGGGTAGATTGGATCCTGGGGTAGGAGCCAGAAGATAAAATGGAAACACGGAGAAGAGACAGATTGCCTCAGGGGCAGGGGCCGACTGGAGGAGGCAGAGCAGTGACAAGGAGCACAACCCAAATGGCAATCTGAGCAACTCTGAAGACAGGTACTTACTGAAGACTGCGGGAGGGAAGCAATGTCCGGGAAGAGCAGGTGAGTGAAGAGCAGGTGAGAAATAAAAAATGAATGTGCTGATCTGGTGAAGGGCTTCACCAGTGAGAGAGAAGACACAGGAAGCCAGATTGAGGAGCTGCGGGGAGTCAGACAAGCTCCTTCACCCTCGGTACCTGGTGAGAATTTCTGGGAAAGGGAATTGGGATAACAATAAAACTGTAGGCACCTGCCTAAAGTCCTAGATAGTCAGGGAGGCTGTGACCCTGTGGATCTAAGGGCCAGCTCTCCAAGTCGATGGGACTAATGTTTAATGCTCATGGGGGCTGTGAATAGAAGTGCTCCCATCTGAGACAGGGCAGAGGGGTGCCAGCTCCCTAAGAATAATTGAGACAGGACAAGAAAGGGATGGGGGAAGTGATGCTCATAACTACAAGACCTGTCCAAAGAAGAAAGAGTGGAGGAATACCCAGAGCAACAGCAAAGTCTGGGATGTCTCACGTGTGGTCAGGACAGGGTGAAGGGAGGTAAGAGCCCTTTGAAGAACCTCTGATCAATCACCCAAGGTATATTTGGAAGACCATATCCCAAGATCTGGGTTCTTCCTCAATACATTTATTTTTTCATCAAGGCACATCAGGAGAGTGAGGAAGAACCACAAGACTAAATTCCAGGGAGTGGTCATAACACCCGCGGTACCAGCACAATGCTTACAGGCCAAGAGAAATCTCATGAGGTTCAACAAGGGCAAGTGCAAAGTCCTGCACTTAGGACAGAGCACTCCTTTGGGCCAGTACAAGCGGGGAGCTGACTGGCTGGACAGCACTTCTGCAGAAAAGGACCTATGGGTTAAAGTGAAGAATAAGCTGAATATGAACCAACAGTGTGTCCTGTTGCCAAGAAGGTTAACAGAATACTGGGCTGCATTGGTAGGTGTGTTGCCAGTAAGTCCAGGGAAGTGATTCTTCCCCTCTATTCTACACTGGTGAGGCCACATCTGGAGTACTGTGTTCAGTTTTGCCCCCCCCCCCCCACTATAGAACGGATGTGGATAAATTGGAGAGAGTCCAGTGGAGGGCAACAAAAATGGTGAGGGGCCGGGTCACCTTACTTACGAGGAGAAGCTGAGGGAACTGGGTTTATTTAATCTAGAGAAGAGAAGACTGAGAGGAGATTTAAAAGCAGCCTTCAACTACCTGAAGGGTGGCTCCAAAGAGGATGAAGCTAAACTGTTCTCAGTGGTGGCAGATGACAAAACCTTAAGTTGCAGCAAGGGGAGTTTTGGTTAGATATTAGAAATAATTGTCTCAGGAGGGTAGTAAAACACTGGAACAGGTTACCCAGGGAGGTGGTGGAATGTCCATCCTTGGAGGTTTTTAGGACCTGGCGAGACAAATCTTTGGCTGAGATGACCAAGTTGGGGCTAGTCCTGCTTTAAGCAGGGATGTTGGAGTAGATGACCTCCTGAGGTCCCTTTGAACCCTAATTTTCTAAGATTCTATGAGCAACCCTGCAGAGTCCTGCTGTGAGTCTGGATTTCAAATCCCAGAGACCTCAGGAGCAGCAGGAAGAGGAGGAGAACACACAGCCCATGCCAGCTATGTGCCAGAGAGCCTTGCTTTAGCACCCCCAGCTTCTGGCTTGAGCCCCTGCAGTCAAGTGGCTGCATTTTCTAAATCAAAAGTGAATGTTTGTTCATTTGTTTAGTGGTTCAATCTTTGCAGCTTAGACTAACCTGCAAAGACTGAATTCATCCTTGGGCTTTCGCCTGTCCATACTTAGCTCTGCATACTGATTCAATGCTAGTAACATTGCCTGCAGCAATGATGCTGGAATTTGTGTAGCAATCTTCCCATTTGATGAGGGGGATTTTACAGAAACATCATTGACGACACCTCTCCAGGTTCTTGAGATGATGATGGTAGGTCACCCACGTTCACATCTGTGGAGGAGAGTGGGGATGATAACTGCTTTTTAGACCTGACTCTTGGTGTCTTCAAAGTTTCATAGTTTCATAGTTGGTAGGGTTGGAAGGGACCTAAGCAGATCATCAAGTCCGACCACCTGCCATGGCAGGAAACAGTACTGGGGTCAAATGACACCAGCAAGGTGTTCATCTAACCTCCTCTTAAAGACCCCCAGGGTAGGAGCCAGCACCACTGCTTGGAAGTTGGTTCCAGATCCTAGCCACCCTGACAGTGAAGTAGCGCCTCCTGATGTCTAGTCTGAATCTACCCTCTGCCAGTTTGTGACTGTTATTTCTTGTCACTCCTGCTAATGCTTGGGGGAACAGGGACTCCCCCAGTGCCTGCTGGTCCCCCCTGACTAGTTTGTAACAAGCCACTAGATCCCCCCTCAGCCTTCTCTTGTGGAGGCTGAACAGGTTCAGGTCCCTTAGCCTCTCCTCGTAGGGCCTGTCCTGCTGGCCCCTGATCATGTGAGTGGCCCTCCTCTGGACCCACTCCATGTTGTCCACATCCCTCCTGAAGTGCAGCGCCCAAAACTGGATGCAGTACTCCAACTGTGGCCTGACCAGTGCCACATAGAGGGGGAGGATCACCTCCTTGGACCTGCTTGAGATGCATCTGTGGATGCATGACAAGGTGTGGTTGGCCTTCCTGACTGCGTCCCCACACTGTCGGCCCATGTTCATTTTGGCCTCAATAATGATTCCAAGATCCTTTTCTGTCTCTGCACTGATGAGAAGGGAGTTCCCTAGCCTGTAGGTACGCTGCTGGTTCTTCCTCCCCAGGTGCAGCACCTTGCACATGTCAGTGTTGAAACCTATCCTGTTCTCATCCGCCCACCCCTGTAACCTGTCCAGGTCTGATTACAGCCTATTCCTCCCTTCTAACGTGCCCACTTCCCCCCACATCTTAGTGTTGTCAGCAAATTTGAACAGGGTGCTCTTTACCCCCTCGTCCAAGTCACTGATTAAGATGTTGACCAGTGCGGGTCCGAGGACCCCCCCGGGGGACCGCACTGACCACATCCTCCAGGTTGAAAATGACCATCCACCCCCACTCTCTGGGTGCGGCCCTCTTGCCAGTTAGTGACCCATTTGACTGTGTAGGTGTTGACGCCAGAGATCATGGTTAATAAGGACATGTTGAAGCAATTTCCTAAAGGAGATCTGTGTGCACTGGATCCTGTGCTAGATCTTCTCATTTTTCACTCTGAGAGAGGTGACTACTCAGGTAGGGAA
>NW_005841913.1:3195448-3201237 GCF_000455745.1 Alligator sinensis
CTCAACCACCTCCAGGGTCTTTCCCTCAGTAATTTGGGGAGGGGGCAGGGAGATCACATTCATGGTCTGGACCAGGCTGATAGAGGGCTTTAGTCTTCTTGATGTTGAGAGACCAGCCCAAAGTTCAGTAAGCTTCTGCGAAGAGATGCAGCATAGTCTGGAGGTTTTCCTTGGCGTACGCAAGGATGGAACAGTCCACAGCATATTGAAGGAAAAGATGGAAGTGCTTAAAGAAACAAAGGGACTTGGCAGAATTTTAGCTTCTGTAAGGGATAGAATAGGATTGTCAGGGCCTCTGATCAGGCATGCCTGGCTGGCCTAAGCACTTGAGTCATCACACCTGCCCCTGATCTCTGGCTAATGCAACTGCCATTGCTCTCTGCAACTGGATTGGCTGCTGAAAGGACCACTCACCCCTTATAAGCACACCTGCAACCTCAGGTTGCAGGCACACCTTCACACAGCCTCAGTCTGTTCTGGCAAGCCTGGTGTTCACTGCTTTCTGGTTCTCCTAGCTCCTGACTGAGCCTTGACTTTCCCTGAACCTGATATTGGACCTCCCCTGAACCTTAGCACTGGGCCTGCTCTCATTTCCCCAGCATCCTGACTCAGCTTGGCTTCCTTGACCCTGAGCTCAGATCTTCTATGGAGCTCAGCCGTAGTTATCTGACTCCTGCCTCCTGACCTCAGCTTATGGCTTCAACTATATCACTCAGATCTTACCCTCTCAGTTCCCTTGGAACTTGGTCCTTTTCACTCTGCTGACCCAGACCCTGACCCAATGCTCCAGTAACTTGTGTCCCCACCCTGCTGACCCCCGGGTCACTTTTAGTTGCTTACCACAGTCCTGGTCACTTACATCCTGGCTGAATCCTCACAAGGAGCAACTATATAAGTGCCACTTTGACGCAACAGAAGTAGAAAAAGGGTCTGGGCCAAAGAGCATTTACTTGAAGGAAATTGTATATGTTTTGGGTTTTTTTACATAATCTTGAACCTACCCCACGTTAGCTTTGAAAACTAGATTCAAACACAAGTATTATCTGTTGGCTTCACATTATAGTAAAAAAAGAACAAAGAAATAAAAAATGAATGCAATAAAGAGGAAGAATTTAGGGACACTGTGAAATTAAAAGGGAGAAAAAAGTGGGCAACTCAAACAGAATATCTGAAAATGCAATTATACTGATGTAACCCTTCTGCCAGGCACCAGTTGGCAGCAACAAAGGCTAGGTTCAATTTTGGGGTACTAAATAGATTTTACCTTGGCTCAACTCCCCATCCAGACCACGTGAAAAACACGAAATGAATTATTAAGGTGTTCCACGTAAACAAAACCCCCCTCCTTGAAACCAGTGTACACACACACAAAAAGATTTATCAGAGAAAACAGAAAAAACACCAAATACATTTTTAAACACTACTAATGAAAGAGCAAATCTGTAGGTGACACCCTCTTGGGAGAGGCTTCACCCATAACCCAAACTCCAAACCAGACTCTTTCTCCCTGTGCCTGAGGCTTTCCCTTCAAATAGCTTTTGCTTGACTCTCTCCAGTAAAGAAAGGTGGGAGACCCCCCGCCTCGGCCCCCCTTCCTCATGGGGAGCAGGTCCTCTGGCTCCCAATGCAGGTGTGCAGCTCTCACCAGCCCCAGGAGAAAGAGAGAGAAAACCTTAGCAAGAGAACCAACTTCCAAAAGAAGTGGTGCTGGCTCCTACCCTGGCGGTCTTTAAAAAAAGGCTGGACGAACATCTGGCCAGGGTCGTTTGACCCCAGTACTCTTTCCTGCCACGGCAGGGGATCGGACTAGATGATCTCCTCAGGTCCCTTCTGACCCTACCAACTATGAAACTATGAGTTATATTTATATACTTGTTGTGACATCACTGAAGCCTTGTCCAATCAGGGATGGCCACATTTCAGTCTTTCTCCCAACCAATCTGCCTGAAGCATCCTCTGCTTTATCTAGCCAATGAAACCAGAGGGTTTTACATAATTTCTGCAGATACAGGCCCTAACTTGCCATGTGATGAGTACATGACCAGAACAACAGGGGCCATCTTGCCCACATAAAAATGCACCCCCACCATAAAACACAACCAAAGTGTGTGCATGGGTGTTACATTGGTATGTGATAGATTAAAAGTATTCTGACTGAGTCATCTACTCTGTATCATCTACCTCAAGTTTCAGAACTATTTCATATTTATAATAGTAAAATCTCTTAGGGCATATTTTTCACCTGCAGATATCAGTGCTTTTTAACAGGCTAGTTTACCGATAGGAAAACTGAGATCCAGGGAGAAAACCTTATCTAGCCAACATTATCCAGAGGGTCAGAGGCAGATCAAGGAATCAAAAGGCAGGCCTGTGAAGTTATAAGCAACTTACTGAGTCATACTGTCCTTCCAATCCAATCTTCACCACTACTTGTGAAACAATTTACAGGAGAAAAATCAAACTTTAGCTTGAATGTTCATGTCACAGCACCTGGGCAATTTCAGTCTTTCTGTCCCCACTCAAATCCTCCCTGTTGATAATCTAAGAACTGCTATCAAACAAGCTAAATTCCCTTTCATCCCACTGTGATAAGAGGTACATTTTTCTTATGACAAACTAGCAATAGGAAGTGATTGTTGTTATTATTCAAAAAGTGTGAAAGAGAGTCAGAATTTTTCAGCCTTACTTTATGTTCAAAACTTTTATTCCAAGTTTCATAGCAAATAGTGATGACAGCCTGCTGTAATAACCATCTGCTGGCTGCCTAGGGTCTCCCCGCCCCTAACTGTTCAATCCACCTGTTTAGAGTTGTTCCCCAGGCTTAGAGATATGCATCGTTTCTTTCCATTCTTTCTCTGTTTAGAGTGGATGGCTCCTTCTACCCTGTTTTGACATTGCCTGTAATTTCTTACTAACAGGGAAGGGCTGCCTCCACACTATGCACTGTACAATAATGTGGAAGCCAGAAGTAGCAACAAACAATAGGAAAATAATGAAAAAATCCCAGTTGAGGCCAATTTTTCAAATTAGAATGCCTGCTAAACTGGAATTACAGGGCTGCACATGCTAAGAGACTTTTACCCTTTGGGGATTGCCAGCTCCTTTTTTCATGTATTTAGATGGGGAAAAAAAATAGGGCACATCATCACTTATTGTTCTTTCTCAACTTTCAGGACTATTCCTCTCCCAAATTTTTACATCAATTATGCTTTATAGGTAATTGTCCTTACAGTTATTTATTCTGTGGGCACAAAATCCATCCTACGTAAATGGATCTAGATCTGCACTGTACTTATGTAAGTCATAGTTCAAGGCAGCCATATAAACATTTCCAGAATGAAATTTCATGCCAACACTTCATTGCTTAGGTATTTGCAAGACTTCACTCCCCTCCAACAAAATGTGACTCGTTAAAATATTTGCTTGCCTAAAACACATCAAATCAGTCATCTGAAACCCAATGAACACTTCTCTTGGGAGCATTTGGCAGGGCCTCCAGCAATGTTTTGTTCAAGTTGATTTTCAGTTTAGAAGGTGCCTGAGTTCTGTTTTTAGTGTATGATTACTCTCTTAACAGGAAGAGGGTGAGAATTATTAGTCCTGTGCTTGTGTCTAGGGCAAAGTGATAGTTTTTGTTTTTTGTTTTTCAGATAGTTACAATGCTGCTTCTACCCTCTTTGACACAGGTGATAAGGAAAAAGGTATGTTTTCAACTCTCTGTTTCCTCTAGATAGCTGAATTTTCAGCAATTTGATGCCTGTTGATGATTAAAACAGATTGGGCAGGGACTATTCAGTTCTATTATTTCACTGATGGCATGAATGGGACCCTATGGCCTATATATTGCATTATATGTGCTTGCAGATTGATTACCTGTATAAGAAAAGTAAAAGAGAGAGATGTTTGTATTTTAAAGAAACCTTAATGAGGGCACAGGAACAGACCATCCCAATGGGCAGGAAGAGTAGCAAGTATGGCAGAAGACCAGCTTGGCTTAGTAGGGAACTCTTCTGTGAGCCAAAACAAAACAAGGAAGCTTACAAGATGTGGAAGCTACAACAAACAACTAGGGAGGAGCATGAAAGTATTACTCAGACATGTAGGGATGAAATCAGGAGGGCCAAAGCTCAACTGGAGTTGCAGCTAGCAAGGGACATGCAGGATAACAAAAAAGGGTTTCTAAAAGTATATCAGCAAGAAGAGGAAGATCAGAGAAAGCGTGGGTCACTTACTGAATGGGGAAGGCAGCCTAGTGACAGATGATGTGGGAAAGGCTGAAGTACTCAATGCCTTTATCACCACAGATTTCACAGGCAAGGTCAGCTCCCAGACTACTGCACCTGGCAGCACAGTTTGGGGAGGAGGTGACCAGCCAACAGTGGCAAAGGAACAGGTTAGGGACTATTTAGAAAAAACTGGCTGTGTACTACTCCATGAGGACAGATACAAGGCACCCAAGCGTGCTAAGCAAGGTGGTCAATGTTATTGCAGAGCCATCACCTGTTATCTTTGAAAACTCTTGGTGATCAGGAGAGGTCCTAGATGATTGAAAAAGGGCAAATACAGTATCCAGCTTTAAGAAAAGGAAGAAGGAGGATCCAGGGAACTATAGACCGGTCAGCCTCACCTAAGTCCTGGGTAAAATCATGAAGCAGGTCCTCAAGGAATCCATTTCCAAGCACTTGGCAGAGAAGAAGATGATTGAGAACAGTCACCATGGATTAACCAAGGGTAAGTCATGCCTGACCAACCTGATTTCCTTCTACAATGCAATGACTGGCTCTGTGGATGCGGAGAGACCAGTGGATGTGATATACCTTAACTTTAGCAAGGCTTTTGATATGGTCTCCCACAACATTTCTGCAAACAAACTAAGGAAATTTGGGTTGGATGAATGGACTGTAAGGTGGATAAAACTGGCTGTATTGTCAGATTCAAAGGGTAGCAGTCAATGGATTGATGTCTACTTGGCAGCTGACATCAGATAGAATGTGCCAGGGGGTTGTCCTCGGTCCAGTTTTGTTCAATTGCTTCATCAATGACCTGGAAGACGGGATGGAGTACACCCTCAGCAAGTTTGCAGATGGCACCAAGCTGCAGCGGGGGTAGGGAGTAATATATGTGCAGGAGGGTAGGGCTAGGATTCAGAGAGACCTTGACAAATTAGAGGATTGAAACAAAAGAAATCTCATGAAATTCAAAAAGGACAAGTGCAAAGTCCCACACTTAGGATGGAAAAATTCCATGCACAAGTACAGGCTGGGGACTGACAGGCTGGGCAGCAGCTCTGCAGAAAAGTATATGCAATTACAGCTGACAATAAGCTGAATATGAGTCAGCAGTGTGCCCTTGTTGCCAAGAAGGTTAAAGGCATACTGGGCTGCATTGGTAGGAGTATTGGCAGCAGATCAAGGGAAGTGATTCTTCCCCTCTATTTGACACCAGTAAGGCCACATCTGGAGTATTGTGTCAAGTTTTGGGGCCCCCACTACAGAAAGGATGTGGACAAATTGGAGACAATCCAGTGGAGGAGTATAACAATGATTAGGGGTTGGGGCACATGACTTCTGAGGAGAGGTTGAGGGAGCTGGGCTTATTTAGTCTGGAGAAGAGAAGACTGAGGAGGGATTTAATAGCCATTAACTACCTGAAGCGTGATGGTGCCCAGACTCATGGTGACATCTGAGGCTGTACTAATGCAGTCAGGAGTGAGGTTCCAGGGTGGTGGGGCCCTGAGCCTACAGGGAGCTATGTGAGAAGCCCCTGGGGTTAAGGGATAAAGGGATTGT
>NW_005841913.1:3201307-3205694 GCF_000455745.1 Alligator sinensis
AGGGGATGGGGCTTGGAGCCCAGAATTGATGGGGGCTTGTAGCTGTGAATGGATAAGAGCTGGGAGCCCTGAGGGATGAACAGAAGGAGAGCCCAATGTGAAGACACTGGGACTACAAGCTCCAGTGGGGAGTGAGAGTCCCATGTAAGACTCTGGAGCTCGGGTCCCAGTGTGAGACACTGGAAGAATATGGATGCCAATTGCGAGGCTGGGGACACGGTACAGGGAAGGTCAGAGCCATGTTCATTGGCCCTTGGCATCACGGCAAGTAAATAGGTAGCCTCCCACCTTATTGACATCTTTCAATCATTATCATCAAGGTGTGGCAGAAAGGTAGGTGGGCAGTTTGCCCAGAGATAAATGGGTGGGCCAACAATAGGACTGGCCCCAGAACACCCACTTGTTACAGTCCTCTGTTGCCTCTCTACTGCCCTGATCCACCAAATTTGTGGCTCCCATCATCGTTGGAAATGGAAATCAGCAACAATCAGTAAAAAAGGTAAGCAAAGCACAGAACAGGGAGGGTTTGGGTGCTGCAGACAGAGTCACTGTGGAAGGGATTGTTGGCTTGCAGCAATGGCTGGGTTGCAAGAGGAGAAACACTGTTCATAACGGTTGCTGACCCTGTTCTATCGTCTTCAGGGGAGCTATGACAATTTATACTAAGTATTTATCCCCTGATGTCATCTCTGAGTTTAAGAACATTGGGTAGTGTGGTTAAAATATGTGTCTTTGGTAGCAATCACTGATGCTTCCTTTGTGTCCTGCAAATAATAATTGTTCTTGTGTATTTTTTAACTGCTTATCTGCTCTGAAATCATAGCTCAGCATCCTTTTCTGGGGTATCACAATAACTGTCCTAATTAATAATCTTGAATTTAGAAAAATGGAAAATGTAGGTTTACATGTTCATGTTGGGTTAATATCATGCAGTGTTTCCCAAAGAGTTGTCCCTGACCAGTGTTGGCCTATGAACTATCCTTTTCCAATTAAGTTTGATAAGGACATATGGTACTCTGTCAGTCCAAAACATTGGAAACCACTAACTTAAATTATATTCTAAGCAATGCAATGATTTTTATAGTTCACTGATACTTAAAAGCTAGTGTATTAAATTAAATAGTGATGGATAAATTTTATTCCTAGTTACACTGTAATGGTAAATCCTCTCACTATTATTAAATGAGATTAAGTTAGAAGTGCTGTCATAGATTTTACAATGACACATTACTGCAGTGAAATATAGAAATACCAGAGTTCGCTTCAAAAATTTTTGCTCAGATATTGCAAGTAGTCTTGATACAGCAGCATAGGCCAAATGTAGCATACTTCTTGACCATTGTCAATGAAAGTTTTTTCCTTTGACTTGAACAGCAATTGGACTAGGTCTCTTACATTGTTTAAAACTCATTTTATACAAAATCAACTTTGATAAACCCTCAGATAGGTCCCTTTTCTTCTCATCTATCTTAATTATAAGCAGAACAAAAATGTAAAGCATTGCATTTTATTTTATCAGGACATCATGTGAAAAACCCCATCTGCTGCCATATATTTACCATTTGACAAGTGGAAATTCTGCATAAGACCTTTAGAGATTTATCTAAATTCCATTTCTCACATTATCATATTAAGATGTTTGTCAAAATGAACTGTAATCAACTGTTACCCAATCCAAAGTTTGAAGAACTTGACAGAATTTATTTTGTCAATTAAATGGCTTTAGGTTTCTGACAGAATTCAATTACAATTCAATCTGTGCAGAAAAGTGCTTTTGCTGAGCTTCAATTATTCCTTACCTGAGAACATGAACATTTCACATTCACAGGCAAAAAGCAATTGAAGAACATGCTTCCTTCAATACCTTCTCAATAAATGCCATTATGTCTAAGAACTAAATGCATCTCATCATCAAATTTAAGTCTGGAAATTAATTCTGACCTTCTGACCTCCCAGTTTAAGGGAGAAATTACACGTTACAATTAAATCACCTTAAAAGCACTTAAAACTTGAATGATCACACATTACGGCTCATTTACAAGGGCTACACGTCCTCTAAACATCTCAAAGTTATGCCATTTCATGTGAAGATTATCTATGAGCCATGCTACCTAGCTCGAGTTAAGTTAGCGTCTGAGATAAAAGCACCAATCTGAGGTCTTCCAAAATTCTAGGGGGCTCTGAACCAGATGGACTAGCTAGCTATCATCCAAAACTCTCTGGCCGTGGATTGACAGTTTAACAAGAGGTGGGTGGAGATGGAGTGATTGGGAAGGGAGGGAAAAGAGGTGAAGGGAGGAAGGTGGGCCAAGGGGAGAGGGGAGAGAGAGAGGTTAGGGGGAGAGGGAACAGTGGGTAGATAGGGAGCTGCCAGGCTGCTGTCCCTTGTCCCCCAAATTGCCATCCAAGCCTCAAATTGCCCCTCCACCCCAAGACCACTCTCCTGCCTTCTGGCACCCATCATCCCATCCACCCCTTGACCATTGCCCTGCCACCCTAATCATCCCAAAGTGGAAGAGGCAGCAGTGCACGGTTCCCTTTCTGGAGTTCCTGCAGAATATGCTCACACTGTGCACCCAAATCTAGACTCTTCCAGACCCCATAACTGAAGTAGAGGAAGGAGGGAAGAGGCAGTGGGGCAAGTGCTTCCAGGAAGCTGTGGGGTCCAGTTGGGGGCTGGATCCCAGTGCACACAGGTGCTGTGAGAGACAGGGAGCCTAGGAGCAGGCAGGGAGGGGGAACAACCCATCCCACCTGCTGCTGCCACTGGTCTCAGGCTAATTGGGATGGGAGGGCAGTGATCTGGGGGTGAAGAGACCAATCAGGGGGCAGGGGGCAATCCAGGGGTAGAGGGGGAATACTAGGGACTGATGGGGACAGCAGGTTTATTTGGGGGACTAATGGGGTGATCCCTCTTTTCCTCCTTCCCCCATGCTTCCCCAGCCTATACTGTAGCTAGAGAGCTAACTAGCAGGGCAGGCATGAAGCAGACTTGCAGCCTCTAGCCATGCCTCTGCTTGCCAGTCCTCAAGTGGCAGTTCTAAACAGTGCTCATTACAGAAGGTTTTAACATGTGGCATCTGGCTCCAATGACAAATGGCATACATGTCACAGCCTGAACACATTGAGAGTGGGTCTTGAAAGATGCAACTTTCTCATGGAATCATGGGGCCTCTATGCAACTGACCAATGTGTTAGTCAAGAGAAGCAAACCATGGATGATCTCCAGAGATAGCCTGTAGCACAACGATGCACCCCAAATTATCTGGTAACACCAACACCAGAAACAGTGGCCTGTGCAGAATACTGGGAACAGACTACATAGAAAGGTTGGATTGGAGACACAATGATGATGAACATGTGACTGATTGCTATAACTTGTTAACCTTAACACAGACCAACATTGCTTATAATTAGCATCTGTTAACTCTAACATATAATCTTACCCTGCAAAAAATTTCCTCAGAACTGCACCAGCCCTTTTAGTGGTCTGCTCAAAACATAGGCTCTGAAATCCTTTTGACTATTTTAATTCCACTTATATGTCTCATTTTTCCAAAATAAAGTGAAACCATCACTTCAAATATGCTGATCATTTAAAAAACAAAACACAGCAAAATAGTAGTAATCAAAGTAGACTAATCAAACCTAGATTTGGCAAACTAAAAAAAAAAACACTTTGGCTTTGGGATGAAAATTATGAGTCATAGATTTCTGATAACGATCATGACTGTTGCTCCTTTTGGATTTGTAAAACTCTATTTAAAAATGCAGGACTAAAACTACTTGGAAAAAATAATTAAATATGCATGTGGAAAGAAGAGTTATATTGCCTGCAATTCTGTCTTGACAGATAAAGATGCAAAATAAAAATTTAATGGATATAAAACTTTATTAAGAAAATGTTAAAATTATAGTTATTAAAGGTTTCCCTCAATTTATGCGGTACATGCATTCCTGGAGTCCGGTGGGTGGCGAATTGGCTAGAGGGTTGCACCCAAAGAGTCGTGGTGGATGAGTCGGTTTCGACCTGGAAGGGTGTGGACAGTGGGGTCCCGCAGGGCTCGGTCCTTGGACCGATACTCTTTAATGTCTTCATCAGCGACTTGGACGAGGGAATGAAATGTACTCTGTCCAAGTTTGCAGATGATACAAAGCTATGGGGAGAAGTGGACACGCCGGAGGGCAGGGAACAGCTGCAAGCAGACCGGGACAGGTTGGACAAGTGGGCAGAAAACAACAGAATGCAGTTCAACAAGGAGTAGTGCAAAGTGCTGCACCTAGGGAGGAAAAATGTCCAGCACACCTACAGCCTAGGGAATGACCTGCTGGGTGGCACGGAAGTGGAAAGGGATCTTGGAGTCCTAGTGGACTCCAAGATGAACAT
>NW_005841913.1:3206156-3238885 GCF_000455745.1 Alligator sinensis
TCCTGCCTATGCAGGGGGTCGGACTTGATGATCTATTGAGGTCCCTTCCAACCCTAACATCTATGAATCTATAAATGAAATTCACATAAAGTGAACCCACTTTATAATGTAACAAATAGGGATATGTTCCCATGGTGGTGAGGGATGGAGGGAATGGGGCTGGGACTAGGGAAAGGGAGGGGTGAAGCACAGCCCATTGACAGCTCCCAGGTCTGCAGCAGGCAGCAAAGCGGTAGGAACTGTGATTGGGTGCAGGGCATGGGACACGGGATGGGAGTGAGGGCAATAATGAAAGACTAGACTGATCTCTTTAAATTATTAAGGAGTGATATTAGAAGCAGAATTCTGATGTTACAAGTTGGAATATTAACTCAAAAGTGAAATGCCTCAGCTTCAAGAGGAGGGCTGGAGGGGGGACTTGATGAAGTCTGACCTGTAGCCTGGTGGCGGGGATGGAAGAGAACCCTGATCTCTCACTTTCTTGGCAAGTGCTCTCAAACCTTTCAGCCATTGGAGTTGAAAGATTTGGGCTAGGGACGGACATTAAAAAATCCAGAGCCTAAATTGATTCAATCTTTGCAAGTTAGACTAACCTGCCTAGGTTGAACAAGTTCAAAAGAGCACAGACGTTCCCTCTGGACTGAGAAAATGTGGGCACATGCCTCCAATTGCTCAAGACAGGAGCCTAGGGGCGTTAGAGTGCACCCTTGTTTGCAGAGAAGCTGTGCTGGGGGAGAGGGGTGTGGCCAGTCCTGGATTAACCGATCAGAAGGGGTTTTAATTCCCCCCTCCCTGTCCCACCAGCAGGGATGCGAGCTGGGTCTGCCAGGCGCTCCCCCCCTTGCTGCTTCAGTGGTGGGCCAGCATGACCCTGAGGCAGAGGTGGCAGGGAGGGGGGTTATTTTCCCCTCTGCCCCCACTGCCCCTGGGGGACCACAGCTGGGTCTGCCTCCCTTGACCACCACCGAGTGGTGGAATAAGCTGGGGGCAATTCCTTCAGCCCAGCAGCTTCAGCTCAGACCATGTTGAAGCGGCCGGGCTGAAGGAAGCATCCTCAGCCCTGAGCCGTGCTGTGCAGTATGGCAGGAGCCACAGCTAGAGGCAAAGGGAGAAAAACAGCTCTACTGGACCAAGCCAGGTTCCTCTCGCCTGCACCGGTTACTCCCTCTCCCATCCATACCACTCCTGAGCCACTCTGGGAGGTGGTGGGGGAGGGGAGCTGCAGCCCAGCAGCTTCTGCCCCATGCTTGGAGCTCTTGCTGCAGCCTCTGGACTGAAGCCTTCCACCTGGATGCCTTCCACCTTCCAAGGCATCCAGGAGCTGGAATCAGAGCTGCAGGCATAAGGCAGAAGTTTCCCAGCCCCCCACCCAGAGACATGTGGTGCAACTGTGGCAGCAGCAGCTGGAAGTGCGGGGGACAGCCCCCTGCCCTGCCCAGCCCACATCTGCTTGTGCAGCTGCAGCCTCAGGTGTTGCACAGGTCAGGGGGCCCAGTGATGGCAGCTGCCAGGTTCCAGGCCTGCCATCACCTCTGAGCTGGCCTGGAAAGCCCACTCCCCAGCCAGCCCCCACCTGGTGGGTCCAGACACCAGTCAGCAGGGCCCCTTGTGGGGGGACATGGACAGGTTTATTCCCTCTCCCTCTGGCATCTGGCAGAAGGGACAGATTCACTGCTCAGTGGCGGCAGCAGTCAGGCCTGCCAGACAAGTATCAAGTGAAGTGCCCCAGGGGTTAGTCCTGGAGCTGGTTTTTTTCAATATCTTCATTAACAATCTGGAAGATGGGATGGATTGCAGCCTCTGCAAGTTTACAGATGACACCAAGTTGAGGGTATAGTAGATACAGTGGAGAGTAGGGCTAGGATTCAGAGTGACCTAGACATACTGGAGGAGTGGCTCAAAAGAAATCTCATGAGTTTCAATAAGGACAAGTCCTGAACTTAGGATGGAAGAATCCCATGCACCACTACAGCCTGGGGACTGACTGACTAAGCAGCAGCTCTGCAGAAAAGGACCTGAGTGTTACAGTGGACAGAAAGCTGAATATAAGTCAGCAGTCTACCTTTGTTTCCAAGAAGGTGAACAGTATGTTGGGCTACATTAGTAGGAGCATTGCCAGCAGATTGGAGGATAATTGTTCTGCTCAGTTCTGCACTGGTGAGGCCACATCTGGAATAATGTTTCCATTTTTGGGGCCCCCAAAGGATGTGGACAAGTTAGAGAGAGTCCAGCAAAGAGCAACAAAAATGGTTTGGGGGATGGGGCACATGATTTCTGAAGAGAGGCTGAAGGAACTGGATTTATTTAGTCTGCAGAAAAGAAAATTGAGAGCAGATTTGATAGCAGCCTTTAACTACCTGAAGTGTAGTTCCAAAGAGGATGGAGCTGGACTGTTCTCAGTGGTGGCAGATGGCAGAACAATGAGCAGTGGTCTCAAGTTGCAGCAAGGGAGGCTGAAGTCAGATATTAGGAAAAACTTTCTCACTAGGAAGGTGGTAAAGCACTGGAACGGGATACCTTAGAGAGGTGGTAGAATCTCCATCCTTGAAGGTTTTTAAGGCCTGGCTAGACAAAGCCTTGGCTGAAATGATGTAGTTGGGGATAGTCCTGCTTTGAGCAGCCCCCTGCTGGACTAGATGATGTCCTGAGGACCCTTCCAGTCCTAATTTTCTATGATTCTATGAGGTCATATCCATCCCAACTGCATGGGTAATAGAAGCACAACCTGTGCCACATACACAGCTGCAAAACTCCCATTTGTGTGTGTAAAGTAAAAGAGGATGCTGCCTAAGGTATTGCAAAAAATCTGGCTATGATGTAATCTCATAACAGGCATTGCCAACTCCCCTATAAATTTAGTATTTTCTGTGTAACACAAAGGTGCACTGCAGTTTGAAAGTAGTTCTACACCCATCACAGTAATCTCAGCATTTCAAAACAGGGGTAGGTTAATTCAGAGTTAAGAGTAGAACTCATCAGGTTTCAGCTGGCTCTTTAATGAACTTCAGCATCTGACCAATGCCATTAGGGATATTTGACATTTTCCAGCTTTGCAGGAGATAGAGTGCCATGCAACATGCCCCATTCCCTCCACCATTTTGGTGGCACAGTTTACCTCAACAGCAACTCTAACATCATGGCTTTCATGTGCTGCCCCCAATCCTGCAAAAGAAGTTTCTGAGGCAAGTGGGACTGAAATTGAATTAGGAAGTAGTAGTGTAAGGACAGGTGGGCAAGCAGGGCACTGGATTGGGTGGGGAGCGGGAAGTCAGCCCAGCTGGGATGACCTCCTATCCCCAGTGGTGGATCGGGTGGTGGGGCAGTGCTGACTTCCCATCCCCAGCGCTGGATTGGGCTAGGGGTGGGAAGTCAGCCCAGCTGGGCCAACTTCCCATCCCTGGTGCTGGATCGAGTTGGGGGCAGAAAGTCAGCCCAGCTCAGATGACCACCCACCCCCCGCCTTATGCGGTGCTGGGGATGGGAAGTCAGCCCAGCTGGGATGACTTCCTGTCCCTGGCAGGATCTTGCGCCGGGAATGGGAAGTCAGTCCAACTGGACTGACTTCCCAACCCCAGTGCTATAGTCAAAATGTTGCAACTTTTCAAACCTTTCGACTAGCCTCATTTTGTTTTGAGGCTGTTTTGACGACTTTTGTTTTATTTTGATTTTGCTGTTTCTACCTCAAAATGAGTCGAAACAGTGTGGGAATGAAATGGCCAGCGAACTTTTATACAGCCCTACTGCCCACATCTTTTCAGGTTGATATCGATCCATCTACCATCACTCTCTGGGTGTGACCTCTAAGCCAATTTGCCACCCACCTGACCATGTAATCATCTATGTCACATCCACTCAGCTTATCTGTGAGAATAGGATGAGATACCATATCAAAGTCTGTCTTAAAATCCAAGTAGATGACATCTACCTCAGTTCCTGTGTCTGGTCATAAAACGAAACAAGGTTAGTCAGGCAGGATGGATGTACCTGCTATGAATCTGTGCTTGTCGCCCTTCAGCATTGTTTTTCCTGATGGACTCCCACAAATGTGATCCTTAATAATTTTACCAAAGGTTTTACTTAGGATAGAGGTGAGACTTATTTCACTAGAGTTTTGTAATGCAAGAATTAATGAAGGTCTTGTAGAGTCATTAGGGATTGAATTTAATTATCCATATTAAGTGAGACACATTGCTAAGTAAACAAACATATTTTCTACACACACCATTTTCATTTTTCCCCCTGCAATAAATCCATTCCAGTCAATCAAGTCTAGCATTCTAATCCCAGCCCATCACCCCTCCCCACTCCCAACAACCAAAATATAGCAGAGCTTCCTATCTGGATTCTGATCCCATAATCCTTTGTGGCCACAAAGGACTGTGTGTGTTTGTCACAGCCAAAAACTGCTGCTGATTTTGAAGAGAACTTATTCTATTTCAGTCAACTCAAGGAAATCCTAGATTTTATTTGAAGTCACTAAAATGAAAATTTCCATTGCAAATATTTTTTAAAGATTAGTTATGAGGAAGGGTGGTGATGGGGTGGGGGGGAATAAAGAGGTAATATATCACAACAATTTTAAAAATAATGAAAAAATGAAAGGTCAAGCAACCAATTGGTATATCTCGTATTTTCAAATGCCCAAAACACTCTACTTCAGAAGGGACAGGGGTGTTTTATGCTGCTAGCAAAATATGTTTAATATTTGTATTTGAGATAAAAAATTATTTCCAGTCCCTTGCTTCTAGAATGAAGACTGTGAAGGTTTTCCCAAATTCTGACTGCCTCATGAATAGATATTCTCCACCAGCATACTTCTGATGGAGGTATACAAAAGGGCCAGATTTTTGCTGTGAAGCACCAAAGTCAGTTAAGCTGCTATGTTGGTGAATGATGCTATCTATCTTGGATGTTGAGAGAATGGAATATATTTAATCTCTCAGGCAGTGGGGGAAAAAAATCAAAATACATTTGCTGTTATCACAGTGCTAGGCTCTTTCCCCTCCTTGAATTTATTTTTTTATTTTTTCCACAATCGCACAAGAGGCAATCATTTTAGATAAAGCTTGTTTACACTCAGTATTTTTCATCTGCAGTATTTTTGAAGGCAGGAGTCTTGGACAAGTTTTGGGTTTTTTCCTATTTAAAAATAAACAAATAAATAAATACCAGCATGCATTTTCCAGACAGTTGGACTGATGTAGAGCCTAGACAGCTTAAGCAGCATAGAAGCCGTATTGTACAATGTATTATAAAAATGCTTACCACAGCAGATTTCATCTCCTGAAGAGCTTACAGGCTAAAACCTGGATCCTGGAATGAATCACGAGTATCATGTCTCTCTGAAGAATCAGTGCCAAAATAAAATAGATAAGGGGCACGGAAAATGAAATGGTGAAAAAGATCACAATTATCTTAGAGCCAAAGTTTTAGTTTTATCGTACTGCAAATGTCATATGCATGAGTTTTAATCCCTGTTATCCCATAGCACCTGGTCGGGGGGCCCAATGAGCATGCCCAGAGGGATGATCCCCCATAGTGCTCAGAGTGGTGATCCCCAATTGGACAGAGACAGACTTGGGGGCCATAGGGCCTGGAGCCCAAGAAGGCCAGGACTTGCATTTGGGGCCAGAGCCAGCAGCCCAGACAGAGATAGCCCAGGGTTGCTCAGTAGTCTGAGAAAGAGCAGAGACAAGGGGCCAGGAGGGCAAGACAAGAAGCTGGGTACTCTGAAGATCAGTTTAGTCAGTGAACTGGAGCTAACAGTTCAGGACAGGACTCAGCAACAGAAAAAGGATGGAGGCTGAGAAGACTTGAGGCCCACCACAGGAACAATGGCAGGCTTGCTATAAGACCCTCAGGTGGTCTCCTTCCTACTAAAATAATAACATCAAAGGTGTGGTAATGGAGTAAAGGAAGTGAGGGCCCCTAGAGTTAGAGTTGGGGCAGGAATTGTGCAGCCACCAAGGGGTGTCACAGTCACCCCTGGGACCCAAACCTGTCCCAATGGTACCAGCATACAGTTAGAAAGCTCCTGCTATTAAGAATTTATAGTGAAAGAATAAGACAGAGTGTGTTAAGGAAAAAGTGGGGGTACCAATGTGCTGAAGTGTGCAGGTGAAATCACCACGATGCTCTCCATTCTATACCTGTCTTATGGCTAAAGCCACTAACCCAGCACCTTTCCCAAATGTTAAATGAATGCTGAAATAATAACTTAAACCAGGGTTGTCTAACTGTGGGCTGCATACAGCTTGTGGGTCCCAGCATCTTGACAATGCATTCAATGCTTCAGTGAAAGTTACTTCCACACCGAGTTAATGGTTTTAGCTAGAGTTAAAACCACTCTGCAGAGCTGTGAAATAGGAGCTATGTTACTGGGGCAGCTAACAGACAGAAGAATTGCAGAATGGGACCCTGCACAGGATAGCTTGATTATTGGGACCATTAAAAGAGAGAGAGGGTCACTACACTATCCCCCTGCTTCATGGCAGGAATCTGCATGGCTGCTGGTGCAGCCCACGTGGCAGGGGCGGGGGAGCTGCGCACAGCCCTGAGGTAGTTGTGCACTGCCCATCAGTGTTGTGCTCAGCTTCCAGTTGCAGAGAAGTTGGACAGCCCTGATCTAAACCAGTAAATACAGTCAAATAGAAGAAGAAGGGTGTATGCTTGGTCAAGCGCTTGGAGAGCTGGCTTATTATAAAGAACAATAGTTCAAGCTCTATACAATGAGACTCGACCAGCCCCTGCTGCTCAAGGCAGGACCATCCCTGACTAAACCATACCAGGCAAGTGTATCTCCAACCAGCTCTTGAAAACTTCCAAGGATGGAGATTCCACAATTTCTCTAGGCAGCCTATTCCAGTGCTTGACTACCCTCATAGTCAGAGTTACTCCTGATCTCTGACCTACATTTTCCTTGCTAAAACTTCAGGCCATTGTACCTTGTCCTGATCCATACACCCACAGAGAAAAATCCCATCTCTATTCTCTCTGTTCTTCAGGTATTTGAAGATTTATTAAATGCCCTCCCCCATAATCATCTCTTCTCCAAATGAAATAATCCTATTTCTTAAAGCCTTTCTTTATCATTCTTGCCTCCCAAGACTCTTATCATTTTTGTTGCTCTGTGCTGGGCACTGCTGGCTCATATTCCACGTAGGGTCTGCTGCAATCCCCAGGTCCTTCTCTGCAGCACTGCAGCTGAGCCAGTCATTTCCCAGTCTCTATTTGTACATGCAATTATTCCATCCCAGGTGCAGGATTTTGCCTTTGTCTTTGTTGAATCGCATCAAGATATAAGATAAATTGCAATAGCTTCTTCTTTTGTACCGTATAAGGGAGGTGCGGGGGAGGGATACATCAGTGTGTTACTGCAGAGGCTCCAATTGTTGACCAAAGCATCTCTGATACTTCTATAACTAATAGATAGATAACATGCATTGGCAGTGGGTAGCTATCATTCCACTGCCGAAACTTGAATTTCTATGTGTAATAAAGTTTCTACTACAGAAGGTCAAAATGGACTCTGCAGTCCTGACATTAGTTAGCAGGCCTGTGGCTCAGTAGCCCTAACATTACTCAAGGTGAAATTGCAACAAAACTAAAAACCACAAGCACACTGAAGCATTTTACTCAGCATTTATGCTGGCAATCTCAGTCTCCCAATAAGATTTGTTTAATGATTTCTTCTTACATGCATCATTCATGGCAGTCCAAAAGAAGGTGGAGGTGGGAGGGAATAAAAGAGAGCAATGTCTGTTTGCCTATTGAGGGTCTATGCCTGAAATCTGCTCTATGAAAAGGCTTTCCTCCTTAATTTTGCCAAGATAAGAGATACCGTGAAACATTAAAACTGTCTATTGCAGAAATAGAGTATTCTCAGGCTGCAAAAGTCTTGTTTATGGTGCTGGTTAGATCTTCTCAATTGAATTTTGTCAAGCTTAAATTTATTAAACCAGTTTGTCAAACTAAAAAAAAAATTACATGCATAGGCTTCTTAATTTTTAATCATTAGCAAGTCATCCTGAGATTCTGTTTATGTAATTATCATTTGTAAATACCCACTTATGATGCCCAATACATACTTCCAAACAAACTGAAATAAATTCATGTAAACAGAATACTCAATCGTCGTCAGCACTGGCAATCCCTCACAGCTGAGGATGATTGTCTTCCATGATTGCTTTATCTGTGGGTCTGAAGCATATTTCGCCAAGCATTTCATACAGGTGAATCAAAGTATTCATATTTCAGACTCATCTTCTACCAAAAGCATTTTATTTCACTTCTCATGTTTAAACCTACGGTTTTAAAAAAAGAATTTCTATAAACAGCCTGCAAGGTTTAAGTGTCAAATCCTGGGAATGCAGAAAAATCTTATGTAATGTGCCTGAGGTCTAAGAAAAACAAGTCTCTTTATACTTATTTCAGAACTGCAGTGTTATAATACACCACTGTCTCTCTCACTCACATGTATTGTTTTTCTTTCTACATCAAATTCAAGGTTGGCCTCATTTAGAAAGCTGCTGTTGGAGCTGACAGGCTTCCACTGCTTTTCCTCTCCTTTAACTTAGCTCTTTAAGTAGAGCAAGACACTCATTCCAATTGTAAAATTATATTATCTCCATCAGGGTTTCTCCATTCTTTCATAGCATGAGCTACCTCCTCTTCCATTCAAAAATATGGTGGACTAACAGTAATGGCTCACCATGGGCAGAATTAGGGGTTTGAAAAGAGGGGTGCAGATGATGTGGTGCATCATCACATACTATATATTCCTCTAATTAAAAAGAAACTAGAAGCTGTACTAAGCAGCTAGTGGCCTAGGGCTGTATTATTCAGTTTAAGATTGAAGCAAAAAACCCTAAACCCTTTATTGGAGTATGCATTAAGTTGCTATATCATATATTAGATATAAAAACAAAACTAACTGGGCAAAATAATCAAAAGATATTGTTTCATTAGACCTGTAACCATCAGAATTAAAATACATCTTTTTTTCAAACTCATAAAACAAAACCTAGTCTTTCTGAGCATCTTGACAATGCATTTAATGCTTCACTGAAAGCTACTTCCACACTGAATTAATGATTTTAGCTAGAGTTAAAACCACTCTGCAAACTTGTGAAATAGGAGCTATGTTACCAGGGGCAGCTAACAGACAGCAGAATTGCAGAATGGGACCCTGCACAGGATACCTTGATTATTGGGACCATGAAGAACCAACAAAAGGGAGAGAGAGTCATTAACACCTATGGAATAAAAAGTTTAGCAGGAATCCCATAGATTATAAGGAGCCAGGAAGTCACTTGACTCCCTCAGTGCTGCCTGAATAAAAATGCTGCTGCCATTGTCAGGCAGTTGGCTTTAAACTGTGGGGGACCAAGAATCAAAGCAGGGGCGCAAGTGCACCACTGCATCCCCTTGGATCTGCTCCTGGCTCACACTTTTTCCTTGCTCTGAGTGCAATGTCACCAGAGTACCCTGCTCCAGTCTAGCCAGCCCTTCTCTCCAGGTTTCCTTGCTTATCTCATCGGATACATCTTGGTCTTACTCAGTGTGCTGGTCTCTGAAGGGAATGATAGTCTAGTTGACAGGATTTTCTGTATCCTCTGTCATGTCAGATTCCTAATTTGGACTATCTTTCACCTGGTAAATCCTCTGGCTTTAATTTCCCAGCATAGTCCCTTCCTCTTCAAGCTTCTGACTCCTGAACAGACCAAAAGCAAACTTATGTTCCTTGTTGCCTGTTAGCTCTGCTGCAGTTTTCTCCAGGCCCGTTTCAGCCACTTCCCCCAACACTCTTCTCCTCCAGCCAGAGTTTTTGCCTTCACCCTAGTAAGAGTCCTTTTGCCCCTCTCCCTTCCTTAAAGGACCAGATTCCTTTTTCCCTGTAGTAGTACTTTTTCTCCCTTTGCCTCTATCTGCTCCCCCCACCTTCCTTCCCCATAGAATTACCTGCTGGGTGGGGGGTCAGGGGTGTGGAACGGCGGCGCGCAGTAGATCTTGGGTTGCTTATAAATGCCAAAGGTGATCTCCTACTTTAAAAGTTTGGAGACCACTGACCTCCTACTTTAAAAGGTTGGAGACCGATGCCCTAGTGCATCATTGCCTAATGCATCAACATGATAAGATGGCTAATATATACGTTGTTATCCTCTCTCATGTGTATCAGAACTACTTAACTGTGTATTATACATGCTATATTGTTAATAACTAATATATATGTCCCTTAAGTTTACATAGTATGAGCCCGTAATATGAATGAGCAGAAGTATCGATCTTTGTGAAGTCTTTAGCAGCCATTTTGTAAAACAATGGATATTCGTAGGAGCAGGCTATTAAAGTACAATACAGAGTATTGGGGGGGGAAGAAAAAATCCGAAGAATGACAGTGTAGCCATAAAACGATAATCCAAGAGGAGTGATGTGATGCCAGACCCAAAAGTTACTTACACTGTCCAATCAGAAGCAACATTTTCCCAACCGTTCACTCTGTGTTGGCAGAGATAAAACCAATATTAACATTTAGACTAGGGCTATCTAACTTCTAAGTGTCTAGGGGCCATAGGCCATGTACTTCCAGGCTGGATATCATGAGACACTCTACCACACTCCATGGCCCAGCATGAGTCCCCAGCCCTGTCACTATAACATGCAGGCCCTTGATGCTCCCCATGGCCCCAGTGTGCAGAAATGCCTTATCATGAAGGGCCCTGTGTATGCATTTGTGATGCATGGTGTAGTTACACCATGCAGCTCTGCCCCCACGGCATGGCAAGTGACTCCCACAGCAGCACACCAGTGGGGATAACACATGGGGTCCCTGGGTCCTCCCAATCCATGGGATTCTAGCCATGAGCTTCCTCAGTCCCACAGTCTGTACCACTCTACCCTGCTTCCAGGGATGGGGCAGGAACTGGACACTGGGGGGGGCGGGGCTAGGAGAAGCCCAGGAACTCCAGTGGCAGCAGCAAGAGAGCAAAGGGTTGAGCAGTGTCTGGACCAGGAGCTCAGGAGCTGCAGTTTTACCCCTCAGGGGCTGCATGCAGCCCATAGGCTACCAGATGGACAGCCCTGATTTAGACTATAGAAGAGAGGGAAAGCAAAGCCACCCAATTGACTACACTGTATCTGAATGAAAAAACAAAACAAAACAAAAAACAGTATGGATAGGAAAGGAACTACCAGGAATTTCATGTGGGAAATTATCCATGTTGCATATGACAAAAAAAGATGTGTATTAGGACCATGCATTAAAACCATAGAAAAGCAGGACTGGAAAAATAGAACCTCAGGAGGTCATCTTATCCAAACACCTGCTCAAAGCAAAATCATCTCATCTAAGGCATCCTAGATACATGTTTGCTAATCTGTTGTTAAAAACTTCCAAAGATAGATATTCCATTACTTCTCAATAACGCAATGCCAAGAAAGTGTAACCATATTGATCAACAGAAAGCACAAAAGTAACTATGTGGTATATTTTCAAGGATGTCTTTGAATTACAATTTCAGTGAGTCCCTGGACAGAATAAGGACATACAATGGTCACTTAGCAAGATGGTGAGAAAGAACATCAAAAGCTCTT
Organism: Alligator sinensis; assembly: GCF_000455745.1. Taxonomy (NCBI): domain Eukaryota; kingdom Metazoa; phylum Chordata; order Crocodylia; family Alligatoridae; genus Alligator; species Alligator sinensis. Next base: position 3,217,749 of record NW_005841913.1, read on the forward strand.
CATAACATACTCCATTGCAGCTACCTGTATATGAATGCTATCAGAGGAAATTACTGAAATGTTTGATGATTTTGAAAATCTGAAGACTAATACTATTGAAGTTTTTTTGTTTTCTTCCCTTAATTTTCTTTCTGGTATCAGAGAGCAAGCTGAAAAGGAGTTCTATGCTCTGAGTATACCAGTGTTTTGTGTATCCAAATGCCTACATATACACTGTGAGAGGGGAGGAAGGAGTCCCCCCCAGCGATGCCCGAATGCTGACGCTGACACAAAACCAGGTCAATGGTTTCACAGCTGCTTGATCCTGTATATCAGTGAGAGCTGGGGGCATGGCTCCCAAGCAGCACGGGCTGCTCAAAAGTCAGCTGGGGATCCAGTTGGGCTGGAGCCGAGGAGCAGAACGCCAGCTGGGAGATGCCAGGTGTGGATCTTATAGGCTCCAGCTCCAGCCGCCATGAGAAGGAGTTGGGTGCCTGCCAGAGGACCCAGATGGGTGAGGCAGGGGGCAGCCTTGGGGGCCATTGGGAGCAAGGAAGCTCCACTGAGAGGCAACAGCCTTAAGGGACACCACCAGGAAGCAGAGGGGCTCTGACCAGGAGCTCAGATACCAGGGCTGAGGATGGCTCCTCAGGCTTGCAGGCATCCCCAGTCAGCCCTACAGCAGACAGAGCATGGGGAATCATGAGCCTCCAGGAGGGGGAATTAGATGGCACCAGATGGAGGGACCAGAGCAACAGGACCACAGGTCAGCCGGGCCCCAGGGAGGTGATGCCAGAAGAGCTGGCAAGGGCTGGACACAGCGTGGTTGCCTCTACACATGGTTAAGATAATGGGGACAGACAAGTCTTCCCCAAGGAACTGAGGGCCCAGAGAGAGGCAATCTTGGGAGCCTGCCAGCAGAAGCCAATCATTTTCAGTTGACTTCTTCAGTTACAGTTTGACCCTGGATGGGGCAGGTTAGTTTCTCAGGAGAGGGGAAGCTGACCCAGAGATGAGGGATGGACCCCTAAAGATTGACAGCCAGAAAGACCCAACCCTATTGAGGCAGGCAGTGTGGGAACACCTGCGGGGAGCAGCATCTACCCAGGCCAAGGATGTTGTAAGGGTGGAGTAAAGGGGAGGTTTGGAGCCCCACAAAGACACAGGTTCGAGACCCCTCTGGGTCCCCCAACAGGGAAATGCCTTCCCAACAATAACACCGAAGACATGGCAGGAAAGAAAAGGGGCAGTGCCCAGACCATCTAGGGGGCACTGAAATAGAGTTTCACCTTGATATCACTGTGGGGCAGGGCACCAATGAAGAGGTCTCCAAAGCCATACAACACCTACCAGCAACATACACCCATGATTAAACATTTGTGTGCAATGTCCAAAAATATGTCTCAAGCGGTAGCATTGGGAATCACAGATACACTGAAGATTGCAAACTGTTGTAATTTCCTTTATAATTATTTGGAATAAAGAGACCAATAATCTTTGAAGCTACCACCACAGTGTTTAAGACAATTGCATCTGGAACAAAATAATAGTGTCTTTACTTGCTATCTCAGCCTATGAAAGGGATGTTCAGACATTCTTTGCATACTATTGTTTTCCTCTCTTTTAACAGTGGAAAAGTATCAGATTCCCACCCCAGAAGTTCTTGCTAATGAGAAAAAGTTGTATCTAGTCTCTGAGAATATCTAAAGATCTTGCAACAGCAGCTTTCTGTCAGATAGAGCAGGTTGCATAATTTTTTTTTTTTTTTTGACAATTAAGACTGCAGCGTTAAAGGCAAGTTTCCATGGCAGAATGCTTTATTTCAACCATAAAAATTTCTAAGCTCCTACAGGAGAGGAGGTGCTCAATAAATGTAATATATTACTATTTCAGTACTTTGTATTAAAAAGAGCAGCCCTAATAAAAACTCACAAAAGAATATTCTGAAAGTTAATGTTTAACTGATAGAAATAGCCACTGACAATTGAAAAAAAGATTCTCAAAACATTGCATTGTATTGAATTGCTTATGATGGCCATGGGATTCCTCAGTCCCAGATTTGCCAATACTTTACCTAGAGATTTAAAACTGCTGGAAATTTCTGACAAAAAAAAATCAACAATAAAATACTTAACAGTATTTCCAGTTGAAGATTTTAACATTTTTTAAATGTTGGCAAATCAGTTTCAAGAAATAGCACTATCATTTAAAATATTTTATTGCTAAGCAAAATGTGGCAGGGCACATTTGATGCCTGCCACTTTAAAGGCTTGAGCAAGCAGCAGAGCAACCTGCAGGTAATAGTAGAGCAAATCAGGGGATCACATGGCAATCAGGAAGCTGCCTGATTGGAGAAGGGCTTGGCTGCTTGAGTATAAGACCAGGCCCAGGGAGCAGGGCCAGCAGTTGCAACTGGAGAGCCAAAGGGTGAACATTTCCTGGCTGGAGTACTGCAGCTCCCAGAATACCCGGAGTTCAGGATAGGAACTATGGGGATGGAGGAGATTTCTGGTCCTGGGTCATGACCTGAAACTATGCCCTGTTGGGTTTGGATGGTGTGGTGGGGCTGCTTGTGGCAGGGCAGTCTTCAGGAAATGCCACACCTGTGCCTCCCCAGTGAAAAGTGAGTGTGGGATGCTGGAAAGCCTCAGTCCCCACTGCCGAGTGGGTGACCCTGTGGAGGAGAAAGGCTAAGGGAACACACCCTTACAGAAAAGCATCAGGCTTGGGCAACAGCACAGGGGCCAGGAGGGCCCGATGCCCAAGGACTGAGAGAGTGAGGCCTAGCAAGAAGCTGGGAGTGGGCTCCAGGCATGTCAACAGAAACCTGAGGCCCAAGGGGCATAAGGCCCAGAAGCCCCAGTGGAGGGTGGAAAGTGACTGCTGGAGACCATGTACAGTAGGGTCCGAGGGGGTCTGGAGGACTATGTGTAGGCCGGCTGGACTTCAGGCCCCAGTGAGGGGGAAGAGTTAGGCCTCAGTGGGGGGGCATGTGGCCAAGGCATGTCCAAGGGCACCTGAGGCTAACTTTGAACCAGAGGCTGAGCACGGCCCAGTTAAGGGGCCAGGGAAGTAATAGTGGATTTTTGGATGCCATCTGGAAGGCATGGAACACAATGTAGGGTTGATATGGAGCTTTATATTGTGCCCTTGGTATTGGGGCATTAAATGGGCAGCCTCCCACCTAGAAGTAACTTCTCTTTTACAACAAAGGCATGGCAGATGAGTCAGGTGGGCAGACTGTCCTAGACAGGTGGGCAGGTCGAAGTAGTGACCAGCCCTGAGACGGCCCCCTGTCACACAGAGATGTTAATTATGGAGCAGAGATGAAATTATTAGCCAACTTCTCTGTCAAGAGACTCTGTGGATAGCCATCCATTGGTTCATGTGCAGAGTTCATGTTTGCAACTGGGAAGACTAGACAAGTTTTGTTCATGACTATGACCCAACAGTGTGATAAGGCTGCCAAAGGGGCCAATAAAATTCTTGTGCATCAGCTGCTGTGTGGTCAATAGATCCAGGGAGGTACTCCTCCTTCTATTTAGTGTTGGTGAAGCCTCAGCTGGAGTACTGTGCCCAGTTCTGGACACCACACTTCAAGAAGGACATAGATAAGCTTGAGAAGGTACAAAGAAGGGCCACCCATTTGATTAAGGGCATGGAGGGTAGGCCCTTTGAGGAGAGGCTCCGGGAACTGGGCCTGTTCAGCCTGAGGAAGAGAAGGCTGAGAGGTGACTTGATAGCTACCTACAAGTACCTCAGAGAGGAGCATCAAGAATTAGGAGCGCAGCTATTCAGGAGGGCACCACAAGGGAGGATGTGGGCTAATGGGAATAAACTAATAGAGGGTAAATTCAGATTGGATTAAGGAAAAACTTCTTCTTTGTAAAGGTCTCCAGAATCTGGAACATGTGGCCAGCAGAGGTGGTGCAGTCACCCTCCTTGGAGGTGTTCAAGATGAGGCTGGGCAGGCACCTTGTCAAGCTCATCTGAGCCCAGTACTTCCTGCCCATGGCAGGGGACCAGACTTGATGATCATAACAGGTCCCTTCTGGTTCTATGATTCTATGAATTTAAACTTTCATATATAATAAAGATAACAACAATTGTATCTAAAAAATCCTGTTACACTACATCGTAGCATTTCATTAGAGGTTTTTTTAAACAGTGAAAAGCTGAACTGTTAAACTGTATGTAGACAGTAGTAAAGTCCTTTTGCTTGTATGAAATCAGGATTTTATTCTGTGAATCATAATGAAGCAAATCAATTCCAATAATACTATGGGTAGAGACAGAGTAAGCCATATTAGTCTTAAGCTACACAGAAGGCAGGGCAGGGTGTCTGAATGAATTAGTCTATAAGATGCCACCCTGCCCTGCCATCTCCAGCCATTGTCACTGGCATTCCCTCAATTCGAGAATGATCTCTACCCCAGCTCAGTGATGGGTCTTAAGGTGACTTAAGAGTCCACTTCTTGAGCCACAGACCCATCTGCAAAAGTTGCAGGTGTTTCCTCAGAGGAAAGTAGGCTGTAGGCTAGGATTTCTCTCTTTCTTTCCTCTGTTCTCTCTCCTCTTCTTCGAGGGCAAGATACTTTACCTCGAAATGGGCTGCTGCATGGTTGAGGTTATGGCACCACTGGAATGGATCAATAGCCAATGTCTCCCAGTTCTTGATGTCGGCACCTGTTTCCTTGAGACATGTCTTCAATGTGTCCTTGTAGCATTTCCTGTGGTCACCATGAGATCTCAGGCTGTTAGTATACTAGGAGTCAGGCACTTGTTCTGGGATTTGAGAGTTGGGCATCCATATACAATATTCAGTCTTAGTTGGTGCTTGAGAATCACCAACTCGGTGCTGGTAATATTGGCTTCAGCAAGGATGCTGGTGTACAGCAATCTTCTTTGATGTGGACGATTTTCCAGAGGCATCATTGGTGATCTCTCTCCAGGCTCTTGAGATGACAATGGTAGGCAACCTACATTTCACATTCATAAAGGAGAATGGGGATGAGGACTGCATTGTAGACCTGGATCTTGGTGTCTTTCTGGGCATCATGATGAATAAAGACATGCCAAAGCAATTTCCCAAGGAGGCACTTGCTCACCATTATTCTTCTTGCTAGGCTTCTCCAAAGAGACCCAGTATAGTCTGGAGTTTTTCCTCAGTGTGTGCAAGGATGGCACAGTTGTCTGTGTATTCAATGTCAAGGACAGTTATTTTGAGTACTTTGGTCTTCGAATGAAATTGTGACAGACTGAAGAGCCTTCCATCCATTCATTATTCTATATCAATTCCAGAAGTAAGGCAGCCCTTAATGAGAACCAAGATGACTGTAAAAAAAAAACAACAGAGAGCAGAGTTGAGGCAATGACACATCCTTGCTCTATCCCAGTTTAGATGACAAACATATCTATCTGTAATCCACTACATAGGATGGTCACAGTCATCCAGTTGTGAAAAGGCCTTGATGTAATTTTCAGGAAATCTAAATCTGGCCAGTACTTTCCACAAGGCTTTGCAATGGATGGATAAAATCAAAGGCCTTAGTGAAGACAGTGAAGGCTACATACAGGTCCTGATGTTCTTCCTGATACTCTTCTTGGACCTGGTGGGCAACAAAGATCAGGTCAGTTGCCCTACAAGATGGTCTAAAACTACACTGAGATTCTGGAAGGACTTTCTCAGCAAGAGGTAAAGACAAATCAGGGGGATACAGGCAAGCAGTTTCCTTGCTGTGGAAAGGAAGGCATTACCTCACTAGTTCCCACACAAGGATGCATCTCCTTTCTTGAAGATGGTCACAATGTTGGCATTCCTCAGGTCCCTGGGGTTCTCTTCATTGTTCCAAATTCATAGAATAAATCTGTGGAGACTCAGTACCAGTTCCTTACTCACAGCTGTGTATATTTCAGTAGGTATGCCATCTGGTCCAGTATCCTTGCTGTTTTTGGATTCCTTGATAGCATGCCAGGCATCTAGGATAGGAGAATTCATGAGGGATCCCCTTTCAGGGTGTTGGGAGATGGAATTGATGGTGGCATCTGCCACAATTGACTCTTAGTTCTGAAGTCTCCTCAAAATACTCTTTCTATCTAGCTTGGGAAGGTTCATTGTCTTTGAGGAGCATCGAGTTTTTCTGTGATCACAGGAAAGTAAGATCATGGGACGTTGAGTCATAGATGGCTTTTGCTGCCTGGAAAAAAATTAGACATGTCATGTTTGTTAGCCTGGAGCTGGATCTTCTTGGTTTTATCTTGCCAGTTTTGAGGAGCTGATACACCTGCTGCTGCTGCTGAGATGAGATGTCATCTTGCCAAGCAGACTAAGCCCTTCTCTTCTGGTCAAGGAGGGCTTGGATCTTACTAGTGCTCTCATTGAACCAGTCTCGGTGTCAATGGGTGGTATAACCAATGGATACAGCATGGGTCATATGAATGGTGGTTTTAAACCCCTTCCAGAGTTCCTCAATGTTTTCTCCATTTGTAGACATGGGAGAGAGCTTTCTGTGGAAAATGCTGTTGGAGGTCCTTACAGATCTCTGGGTCTTGGAGAAATTACATGTTGAGAGACCTTTATTGCTTTTAGCTGTGTAGCCGGGATATGACCAGAGGTGTGCCCTGTCTGTCAGTGGAAGGGATGGTGGTCCAGCAACAGTGATGAGTGAGGGGCCTGCCACCTGGGAGCAGTTCTCTCTCCTCTCTAGAGAGCCAGGCCGAGAGAAAGCGCTCAACAATATACACATTTATTGCTATAATATATAAATATGAACAAAAAACATTAAATATTTATAGTAAACTTAGTATGGGACACCTTATACAATAACCTGCAATCAACATATTGCACCACTTTGAGGGACTACAAAAACATGAGCCGGGTGATTCACAGCATATGCAATATTTAACCCCATTGCACAGAATAAGCATTAACACTTTGGAACAGGTAAGTCAAGACATCAACACAATAAACACATATAAGCATCAACTTAGATAAACCCAGGTAGGTTGAGGTAGCAATACCATAGACATACACAGGCACAATAGAAGTAAGTTCCAATAATAGACAATAAATACATATAGGCAATGAAGACAGATAAACCCATATTAACTCCCTTAAGGAGTACCCATAACTATATTAACCTCTACAGTACAAAACAACAATGATCACAAAATATGGGGGTGCACTTAGAACCCCATGGAGTATTCCTTGGAGCCCCTCCCCTTTAGGGCTCCGAGATGTGGACACACACCCTCCCACAATGGAGGAGGGTGGAGGCAGCAGACCCTCCTCTCCCAAGCCCACCTCTCCTGCAGGACCTGCTTCCCCAGCAACTCACTCTCCCACTCTGAAGTAGCCAAGGCTCTTCCCCTGATAGCCAGTCCCACAAGGGTCTCTCTCTGGCAGTGCCTCCGGCTCCTCTCAATGGCCTGTGCCCCACATTGGGAACCCAGGGTACTACCATGGGAGCCGAGCCCTTACTGGCTCTGGTTCCCTGGCCACACACTGGCAGTTCTTTCCTTTTCTGGGTCCTCCTCTGGGCACCAGGGCTCTTTTAGTTTAATGCTGAGCCACACTGCAGGGCTCTGGTTGCTCAGCATGGAGCCAGGGCTAACTTGAGAAGCCTTGAGCTGCTCCCAGGGACAGCTCTCCATGTGCTAACCTGCACATCAGGTAGGCCCCATGCAGCCTCAAGATATTCCCAGGGTCATCTCTCCATGTGCTGGTCTGCACACCAGGCAGGCCCTGAGCAGCCTTGAGTTGCTCCCAAGGTCAACTCTTCGTGTGCCAATCCATGTGCTGCCTACCCAGCTGCTTGCCAGGTTTGCAGGCTCAAGCCACCTCGAGCGGCTACTAGTTCATGAGCACCGTGCACCAATCTCAACACTGTCAAGGCTTAAGCAGGGTCCCAAGGGCAGTCATCTCCGGAGCTCTTCTCTCCTTGCTGTCCTTCACCACATTTCTCTCTCCAGTGGGCCAAGCATGCTCTCCTTTTATATGCTTCAGTCACTCCACCCCCAAAGTTCTCCGGACCTGGCAGGGTGCAGTCTCAAACCAGGTCCAGACTGCTCTTTGCCCCCTCCCTTCGGGGAAAGGGCATGGCCTTTCTTACCCTGGCTTGCTTCTGATTAGTGGATGGGCTCCAACAATCATAATTGCAGAATCTCGATACGGACAAGTGCAGGGTGCTGCACTTGGGTAGTAGGAACCAGCAGCACACTTATACGATGGGGAACTGCCTACTTGAGAGCATGGAGGCGGAAAGGGATCTTGGTGTCATTATTGACTCCAAGATGAACATGGGCCGACAATGCGAGGTCATGGTTGGCAGGGCTAACTGGACCTTGTCGTGCATCCACAGGTGCATCTCGAGTAGAGCCAGGGAGGTGATCCTCCCCCTCTATGCGACGCTGGTCAGGCTGCAGCTGGAGTATTGTGTCCAGTTCTGTGCGCCCCATTTCAGGAGGGATGTGGACAACATGGAGAGGGTCCAGAGGAGGGCCACCCGCATGATCCGGGGACAGCAGGGCAGACCCTACAGTGAGAGACTGCGGGACCTGAACCTATTCAGCCTCCACAAGAGAAGGCTGAGGGGGGACCTGGTGACCGTCTATAAACTCACTAGGGGGAACCAGAAGGGTTTGGGGGAGACGCTGTTTCCCCTAGCCCCCGCTGGCATAACAAGGAGTAATGGGCACAAGTTGATGGAGAGGAGGTACAGATTGGCCATCCGAAAAAACTACTTCACAGTTAGGGCGGCTAGGAGCTGGAACCAACTTCCAAGGGAGGTGGTGCTGGCCCCTACCCTGGGGATCTTTAAGAAGAGGCTGGATACCTACCTGGCTGGACTCATTTGAGTCCTGTTTTTTGTTTAGGATTCTTTTGTTGTTCTCCCGCCCTGGCGGGGGGTCGGGCTAGAAGATCTGTTAGGTCCCTTCCGACCCTAAAACTATGAAACTATGAAACTATGAGCCCAGGACTCATCTGGAACTCAAAAGGTAAGTCTGCTACAGCTGTTTTTGGTGTTTCACAGCAAACAGAGTGTTCATAATGGATCTGACAAGATGTTGATCTTTCCAGCAGTCATCGGTTCCTTGCGTGGCTCACATAATAGGGATATCCATTCAATGACAGGCTTTATTAAAAACACAGTCAAGGAGGTGCCAGTGCTTAGAGAAGAGGTGTATCCAAGTGTTCTTGTGACTGTCTGAGGAAGATCTTCATGATGACAAGATGATGCTCCACACATTTGCTCAGAAGGATGCTGTTGGAGTTTGCTTTCCCTGCTCCCTCTTTCTCAGTGGTGCCACTCCAGAGTTCCAGGTTATGTCTGACTCAGGCATTAAAGCCACCGGGTGCTTGTCCACATTACACCTCTCCTGTTTTCAAGTTACACTGTTCCTGTGTCCATATGACAAAAATGTCCATTAAGCTAGTTAAATTGCATCTGCGTATCCACGTTATCAGATGATTTTATTGGGGTGGAGGGGAGTTGTGTTAATTAAAAAAAAAACCCTCATGGAAGAAATTCAGGAGCTAAAAATAAAACATGTCAGAGGTTTTTTCATTGTTTTAAATTTTCAATGTGGATCTGACTTATGCTCCAAAATGGGATTTTCCCTGCTTTGCAACAATTTCACCACCAGGTGCCGCTTGGATTCACTCGGTAATCCATGAATCATAGAATCATAGAAGTCGGGTCGGAAGGGAACTTGTAGATCGTCAAGTCCGACCCCTTGCCTGGGCAGGAGGGAAACTGGGCTCAAATGGGCTCAAGCCGCTTCTTAAAGACCCCCAGGGTAAGAACCAGCACCACTTCCCTTGGAAGTTGGTTCCAGATCCTAGCCGCCCTAATTGTGAAGTAGTTCTTATGGATGTCTAATCTAAACCTACTCTCCAACAACTTGTGGCCGTTATTCCTTGTTATCCCGGGGGGCGCTAGGGGAAACAAGGTCTCCCCCAAACCCTTATGGTCCCCCCTAGTGAGTTTATAGACGGTCACAAGGTCCCCCCTCAGCCTTCTCTTGTGAAGGCTGAACAGGTTCAGGTCCCGTAGCCTCTCATTGTAGGGTCTGCCCTGCTGTCCCCGTATCATGCGGGTGGCCCTCCTCTGGACCCTCTCAATGTTGTCCACATCCCTCTTGAAGTGGGGTGCCCAGAACTGGACACAATACTCCAGCTGTGGCCTGACCAGTGTCGCGTAGAGGGGGAGGATCACCTCCTTGGCCCTACTCGAGATGCACCTGTGGATGCGACCATGACCTTGCATTGTCAGCCCATGTTCATCTTGGAGTCAATGATGACTCCAAGATCTCTTTCTGCTTCTGTGCTCTCAAGAAGAGAGTTTCCCATCTTATAAGTGTGCTGGTGGTTACTACCAGCATCTGCATATCCACATTATCAGATGATTTTATTGGGGTGGAGGGGAGTTGTGTTAATTAAAAAAAACCCTCATGGAAGAAATTCAGGAGCTAAAAATAAAACATGTCAGAGGTTTTTTCATCATTTTAAATTTTCAATATGGATCTGACTTATCAAATCCATTGAATTTTCATTGCAATGCTGCGGCAAGACTCCAGGGCCTAGTCTTGCAAAATTTTATTGGTGATTTAGTTCAAGGTTCAGATTAATGAAAAATACAACTTTTGGGGGTTTAAAAAAAATGTTCCCTGTATTCACATGCACTTTGTGACAAAGATCAAATTGTTATGGGTCAGGCAATTCAAAATTTGATTAAAATTACTTTTTTTGGACTGGGGTTTTGATTGTAGCAGTGTTGGTCTAAAGATATAGGCAGACGCCTTGGGTTTTAAACTTGGCATGGTTTTTGTCTCCCTGTAGTTCAGGAGCTGTGGGTCAGGAGTGAGGGGCTCCAGCTGGGCTGGGGAGGGGGGAGAGGCAGGTCAGGAGTGAGGGGAACTGGCAGGGGACTATGGGTCAGGAGTGAGGGACACCAGCTGGTCTGCGGGGGCATATCAGGAATGAGGGTCTATGTTTTCTAAAATCAAACTCATTTTTTCCACCACTATCATAAGCTGGGAATTGTGATAGCTAATGCCTTGCTAAAATTCAGGTTTCTGCATTCAGATATTTCAAAATGTATAATACTTCTGCCCAAAAGAGCTGTGTGAAGATGTAAAAAAGCAGTAGGTTTTTTTATTCCCTTACCCTCAGGTTATATATCTATGGGTACGTCTACACAAGACTCATTAATGCACATTAACCTAATTTAATGCCTGTTATAGGTGCATGTCTACACTCGCATGCCCTTAATGTACATTAAAAATGGTGAAATTAGGCTAGTGACACCTAAATTTGCAAATGCAGGTACAGGCAGTCCTTGACTTAAGACATTTTGGGTTACAATGAATGGCACTTACAATGTTTATAAATTGACACCCTGTTTTAACTTTCAGACATCAGTTTCAACTTTATGATGCTTGACACTCAATCTTATGATGCTTGAACTGAATCCACCCACCTCGCCATGCTTGATCTGCATCGCCCATCTCCCTGGAGAACGTCTGTCAACACTTCCTTGGACACTTTCTTTAAGAAAGCAGACAAGACTACAGAAAAACCTGCAGCCAAGACTTCTGAGAAAACTCCAACCAAGAGCCCTTCAAAAAATACAACCAAAAGCCCTTCAAAAAGTCCAGCAAAGTCCCCTCAAAGAAATCCTTCCAAATCAATATGATTGCTATTTACAATATAAATACATTAATGTAGCTATATTACTCATCTGTAATTGATTGAGTACAAAATTCTGGGTTATTTTTGGTGAAAAAAGGATATTGGGCCTTGGTTCAGGAACCAATCCCCCATTTATAACATTGTTCCTATGGGAATATTGTTTTAAAGTTACAACATTTTGACTTAAGACATGGTGTTCGGGAACCAATTGTGCCGTAAGTCTGACAACTGCCCGTATCAAATTTATGCATCATTGTTAAAGCACATTAATGTACATGGAGGGACACCCCAGCACTAACTTTAGCACTGGATCTGCACAGCCACTAGGGGCACATGGCAGGGCTGCAAGGACTTGGCACTAATTTGCCACTAAATTTAGTGCTAAGTCCCTGCACCCGTAGACACTTGCCAAAAATTGCTTAATGCGTATTAGTTTAATGAGCATTAAATGTAGTTGTGCTTAAACATGTGTGTAGGTGTGCTCTATATGTCATAACTATACATGATCTATATCATATATAGATACCTATATATAAATATAGATCTCTCTATATAGATATAGATATTGCCTATATACTGTGATCAAGCATGTAAATGTTTATTCACCAAGATTATAGTTTTTGAAGATTCAAGAATATCTAATGAAAGAGAATTATAATTTTAACAATTTTTCAAATGTAACTTCACTATTTGTTTTTAAGCCAATGATGTGTTGTAAGATGTTTTGAAACAACTGTCTAACTAGAGCATTTGTCTGTCAAAGAAAATCTTCAAGATTTAAGCAGAGGTATTACTGTGAATTATTTGGATTCTTGTAGCTTCAGGCTTGAAGGCTATGACAATATCCTTGGGTTAAATGTCTTCAGCATACCCATGTATGCTGCTTTTCATTGACCATTCACCATAGAATGTTACAACATACATAACTGTGGCATTGGGAAATTATAACAGTTTAATATAATGTATACGGATATTAATTATTTCCCTTGATTTAAATAAAATATAGCCTCCTCCTTTAAAATATCAGAGAAAATCAACTTCCCATTTGTTATGATATTTCACATCAAAAGATAAAAGAAATAGAATATTTTAAAAATATTTCTGAATATATTAGAGAGAGTATTTTCAGAAAAACTAAATATTAGTCACCAAAATCAATCAAGAACAGAGCAGTGTTAGTTCCACTACACACGTTTTAGTATCTCTTTTAGGGTGATGTTAAATGTTACACTTGAAACATACTAAGGCATTTAAAATATGAACATCCTTATGATAAAGCTCATTAACTATTACTAAGTGCTTTCTGAGTGTCTCAAACTTACTCCACTTCAGGCAAGGGTTAACTCTGGGCTGGAGAGAGGTTGTCAAGAGCTATCAGACCTTTCACAGAAAACCAAGACAGATCTGGCTAGCTAGGGCAACAATCTCTTTTCAAAGAGCTCTACCCAATTTGGATATAAGACATGAATTCAATCCTGTGCCATAACAAAAGAGGGCCTAAACCAGCAGGCTATTAAGAGAGGTGGGCACAAATTCATCCTTCAGGCTTTATAAGCAGAGGAATGCTCAATGTGATAATCCTGCCAGGATTTAGTTGTTTGCTAGTGTGCATGCAGATCAGCGGCATCAGGGCTTTAGTGGTTTTACTCATACTTGTGACAGCTGAAAATTATGTCTGTGTAATAAAGGTGCTTGCTGAAGGCTCTATGAAGATTAGACTAAGTGTTTTTTTCTGTTATTTGTTTAGATATTAAGCTTGATGTTGTTGCTAAGAGCCTAATTAAAGTGTAAGATGTAGTAAGGCCTTGTATGAAGTAAGGCCTAGTACATTTAGCAAAGCTTTGAAGTAGTAAGGCCCTGTGACATAGTTAAAATTAACCTTATCAAAGTACAGTGCCAGACTTGTACTGCTATTGGTCAGTTTAAAGACAGTTGAAGTAAAAAGAATCTGAATGGCTGTAACTTAATAGCACAGCTCAGAAATTATAAATGGGCTGGCACATTCAGAAGGAAGATACAGCTCTGTGAAAGGGGTTAATTAGCTGTTAACCTGAATCAGTGAGCCCGTGTATCTCGAGGAGCCCAAGGACTGAGTACCAGGGTTCTTCCTGGTACCTTTTGGACAGCGCTGATCGGGGACGCCTGACTTAGCTGAGCTTTGTGGAAAGAAAAACTTGTCATACATCGGGCATCAGAGGGGACTGCCAATAAGTTGCTGATGCAAATTATTATTGTCTGTCACTATCTGTCTTAGTATACTATGTGTAGTCATTAAGTCAATAAACCTTTCTTACCTTTCTACCCCCCAACCACACTCTGAATCAATCCCGAACTCTCCGCAGGCAGCTAAGACAATACTCATTGGCAAAACCTTGGTACTAAGAAGGGATCTATGGCAGCTGATTAGGATTTTTAAAGATCTCAGTGATGTCTGAATTTTGGACTTGGGCACCAAATTTCTTGTTTTTCCACCCAATGACAGGTCTGCTTCTAGGAATTCCAAGAAATCCCCATGGTGTGACAGTGCTGAGCAGCTGGGTATCCAAGTCCCATCAGGATCCAAAAAGTATTCTGTCTATTGTGCCTGTACGTCCCAATACTGTATGTGTTCTAAAGAGCACAAGTATGAGTTTGCAGTCTTTAAGAAACCCAGCTAGAGGAGGAAATGCCCTCTTCCCCTCCTCTCTCCTCTCTCTTTCCCACCTCCCAAGCAAATGATCTAACCACCAAGGTAGAAAATATTCAGAAACCTTCAAGCTCTCTCATTGTCTACTGAGGAAGCTGGAGATAGTTCCAGTCCCTGGTCCAATGAACCACCTCATTGATCCATGTTTTTGAGAAAGATGCCTGCCCCATCTCTAACTGTAGCAGAGAATTTGGGTTGAGTCTTGACTGGAGAAAGGTTGAAGGGCAGCACTCAGCAAGGCATCCCATTCTAGGAGTTCAGTGGGAGTTAGGGCATAAACTTGCCACTGGTAGCTGAGAAGAATAAAGCCCACTGGGGAGACAAGGGCATGTAGAAGCCAAGCGAGAGGAGCTCCTATCCAAGATAAGGAGCATCTGTTGATGGACAAAGAGTGAGTGCATTGGAAGCACTGAGGACTGTTTATGTTAACTTGGTAGGGATCTGGATAGTGAGTGCATGTCAAGGACTGAAGAAGATTTCTTAACCCTCTAAGAGGCACAGGGGGGGGTTTGTTTTGTTTTGTTTTGTTTTTACTGTTCATTTTTTTAGTAACACCTAGTAGGCCAAAGTGGCTAAAAAGGAAGGTTCAGAGGCCACAAAGAAGAGTGTTCAACACCCTGTGACTTTTCCCCCCTTGTTTTTTTCTTCTGTTTTCACATCTTTCTTTGTTTCTGGGAGGGAGGGAGGGAGGGGGGGAGGTTGAAGACTTGACAGAGCTTGGGGCCAAAACCCAGATGGGTCAGGGTTCTTGATGAAAGCAGGTAGGCCAGAGCTCAAAGAAGTCCTAGTCAAAGACAGAAAGAGGGTGAGAGAAAGAGACAGATCCCCATGCAGGCTAATCAGACAAGTAGGCTGGGGAGGAGTAGGAGAGAGCAAGGTACCCGCAGCTGAACTCTGGATCCCCAAAACGCAGCCTCCTAAAAACAGTAGAGTAAAAGTTTTGTTATCTGGCATGAGTGGGGTAAGGAGGGTGCCGATTATCTAAAAATTCTGGCTATTGGGGCTTGCACATGGTGACGGCGTGGGGTGGTGGATAGCAGTGGCCACTGCATGCAAACCCTTCCCCCACCCACCCCCGCATCCGGACAGCTGGGCGGTGCGTGCAGAGGGGAACCGCTACCCTTGCCTCCCCCCAGCCTTGCTCAAGAAATACTTGATGCACATGCCAGATAATAGAGTATTCCGGTTAGTAAAATGCCAGTTAAACAACTTTTACTATATATCAATTCTAATGTCCGGCCATGGCTAGCAGGAGAGAACAGCCAAGTTAGGGTGCCAAGGTGTCTGGATGGGCACAGTGCAACTACCAGGGAGTGTCATGACTATACCTAGAGATGCACCCTATTACAAGGTGGACATCTCGGTCTGCTGCACCCACGTGGTGCAGTGCTCCACTTCATCTGCGGCTAACTGCGGGCTCCCCCATGGCATAACACTTCATGGGTGCTTTGGGCTGCTGGCTTAACCTACACCATGGAATAGGCTGCACCATCCAGTCCCACCTCCTGGGGCTTGCTCAGAAAGCAGAAGCCAGGGGCAGAAAGGGGGCCCCAAGCCCCCAGCACTTGCTGCAGCCAAAGCAAAAGGCAGCAGCAGACAGGCGGGAAGGCCTGGTATAGAAGTACATAACTTATAAACTGAGGGGTTTAATAAGAAATTATTAGAGAACAAATACATAGTTATCAGATTGATATAAAGAGAGAGAGAATACAAATTCTAAAAGGTACACTCCTCAAATATTTATTGATAAATAGGAGACTACAGGCCAGCTGGATGCACATATACACCCTTTGACACATTCTAAAATCAACTGAAATTCTCTAGACATTTGGAGTGTTTCCCTATTGTTATATCTCTATGGAGGAGAGAGGGAGCAGATGGAGAGCCTGCCCTCTGTCTAGCAGCTGGGTCCTGCTCCTCATCCTGGGGCACTGCTGGGTGCTCATTGGGATCCCCACACCTCCCAGAGTGGGGCCTACCCTGCCAGACAAGGAGCCAGGCTGACCTTTCCCCATCCCTATCCTAGACCCCTTTTGACTCCCTGGGCCCCTGCTGCTGCCACAACTAGGCCTCTTTAGCTGCAGTTTCTTCCTTTTAAGAAGGGAAGAGGAGAGGTAGGGGGGACACTACCCCCCTTACTTTCCACTCTGTTCTCCCATCCCTTCCCTATGACAGAAAGGGGAAGGGAGCAGCAGGGAGAGCCACAGTTTGTTGCAACCTGCTCCACCGTCTCCTGACTGCAGCCCTCTGAAACATTCCAGCCAGGAAAGGCAATGGGGCATTTATTACATGAAGCATTCTGAAAAACACTTTGAAATGCTTCAGATATTAGTTCTATCCACACCCTTATGCTGTTGTCCTCAGGGCATAAATGCTAAGCACAACCTTTAGGGTTGATTCCTTATCCATCATTAAAAAGCCCATAGTCCCTAGGTAGAGACTGGCTTCATGACACCAGCTGAAGCAGCTTTCTGACCATTTTCTAGCATTTGCTATTCTGCAGCCTGCAAGGACACTACAGTGATGAGTTAGCAATGCTCACTAGACTTTGATACTCCAAGATGGAGGGACCTAACACTACAGAGATTCAGTTCAATGAGACATTGAAAAGATACAGGGAAAGTGAAATGAGTTCTCTAAGTGTTTAGATAATTTGGACAGCTGTAAATATTTTCCTGTTTTTCTAGTCTCCTTCAGACAGGCCTTCCTGACCAACAAGGGGAGAGGGAAAATAATTATTTTTCACCATTCCCCTCACAGTGATGTTATGCTCAAATTATGATTTCTACAAAAGCAAAAATTAATGCACTGTCTGTAGATGTAGACAGACTATTAATACATAGGATTGCTGACATTGCCACAGTACTTTGCAAAGAGAGAGTGGCTGTGGAACAGGGACCGAGAGGTTGGCCTGAATTTCTTTTTATTTTGGTCATGGCAGGGGGGAAGCAGGCGGAACTGATGCAACACTTAGAGCGTCTGTTTTATACAGACCCCACAACTGAAATAACAAGCTGTTAAATGCCAGGGAATTGAAGGATGGCGTGCAGCAAGAAGGAGTTTAAAAGTCTGCATTTAAATAGTACTGATAGTGCTGAACATTGCTATTCTTAATTTTCTATACAAAACTACTAGACTTTTTTAAATAAATAGGGCTTGAAGAATGCTAAAGAAGATGCTATAAAATTGCCATTGGAAAGAAAAATTTAAACTTAATAATTGTATCACTGATTCACAGACCACAGACAAGAGACTGAAGGGCAAATACTGCTGACAGATTAAAGGAGTACACTGAAATTTCAGAACAGATTACTGAGATATCTGATGTCTTGACAACCTGTAAGTGCACAGAGGAAGTCTGGGAACTGAACAATATTTGTTTGTTTAGACTTCAGTAGTTTCTGGCTATTTTTGGACTGAAGAAGGGATTGGGCAAGCCAAGAGGAGGATCATTACCACTTCATTGTGTAAAGGATCTTATGGTGTGAAGAACTGGAGGAATATAAGGAGGAGAAAAATGTTTACAGGAAGTAGTCCTGAGATTTTGTAATGTTGGAAGAACTTAACACTGTATAGTATTTTGATAATGGAAAGTGATTTTTCTTTACCACGTAACTTGGAATTGTCATCAAATTGCTTCATTCTGCAGTAAAATTTTTGACGTAGGGATTAGCACTGGGAAGGAAATATTTTTTCCTTTCCTCTAAACATTTTAAAGATTCCAATCACTTTTCATCTACAATTAGGGGGAAAAGTTGAAACAAAAAAAATGTTATGAACTAAAAATGGGGGGGGGGGGGGGGGGAGTCAAGTTAGGCCAATCAAAATATTTCAGTACTTTTGAAGAAATATTGTTTTCATTTTCCCCCATTTTTAGATTGTCTTTATCTAATTAACTTGAATTTCAAAGCTAAATGTTGTTTAAGACCAAAAAAGAAACACTTCTTCAATACTGAAATATTTCTCAAATGGTTTCAAGTCCACAAATTCCTCAAAACCTTTCCCTGTCCCACATAATATTTCAGTTCTGACAAGACAACCTTTCCTAACATACTCAAACACTTTTCTAACCCGCTTTAGAAGGCAAAGGCATCACAAGAAGATTCTGTGCCCTAGTGGGCACCGTGACTGGGCTGGTGGCAGTGGTTGTCAGCCAGGCTAGCAGCAGCTCTGTTCTTGCTCCTTCTCTAAATCAGTGCTCAAGACTAGTGCCTTGGTTGGTCACCCCTAGTTATAGTACTGTTGGAAGGATTACAGCTTGCAGCATGGGGTAGTAATGTTCCAAAGCACCATGCTGCAGTATCACATTAATGTCATAAATGAGGAGCAATGTCTCATTCAAAAACTTACAAAAATGACATCTGCACTCATCTAGATCTCCAGGCAAACAAATATCCACTAGCCCAGGCATCCAGAAAGCTAGGCAAGAATCTTGTGTTACACAACTTCCTCAAGGTGACATTTTTTTCATCATTAAAGGATTTGGATCCTGCGTGATTTTTTCTGTTTCTCATTAAAGAGAAAACTAATTAAAGTGCCTATATTGGAAAGGTAGATTATTATAACCTTTTTACTGTTTCCTTGTATTCACTCCACATCTGTGCCTTTCCCCTCTCTATTATATCTCTTCAGAGGGAACTTCTGTGAGGCATTAGCCATTTTTGTTATATCTCTGGGCAATGCCTAATTTATTTGGGCCTTAATCCCTAAAGCCCTCTGTACACATTACAGGTATTATGCAATTAACTGGTTAAATGAACAATTAATTGAGACCAGCTAAAAGTACCTATCACGCCATTAAAAGGTCCAATCAGCTATAAAGTTAGACCTCAAAAATGTGTACTAATTTAATAGCTGGTTGTTATCCAGCTTTAATTTATACATGCAGCAGGGTATCCTCTACAGCTGGGAGCCCCGTCAGCTGACTGTCACCACCAGTAAGGTACAATGGGATCTAGGGGCAATCCCAAAATCACACCTTCTGCCATATACGTGTGGCACGACAGGAGGCACAATTGTGTGGACTGTGCATTAGAACCCATTGCACCTTTACCAGCACATGTAGAGTGGCTCTCACAGGACATCTCTAGATGCTGCCACAATACAAATTAGTATAAAATTAATAGTTTTACCATGCTTTCCCTAAAAATAAAGAGTGTAAAGTCAATGACATTTCTTACTTTGCAACATATTATATAATATAGTCAACCTCTCTGGATAGAATTGCTTATTTTCCCATGGTATCTCTTGGTTTTTCCACTCTGATCCACTTCATTATTCTTGTTTAACGCAACATCAGCTCTCTTGAAATGAGTAACATCTCACCTTCAAATAAGAAGGTCACTCTCTCCAGTTTCCCTATGGAAATAATAGAAAAACATGGTATGCATATAAACAAGATATAATTGTCAATGAACATGAACCTACAGGCTAAATTGTCACACATAACTGATGTGTTCAATTTAAGAGGTTTCCTGGATAAGCAATTTTATTATAGTAATATGCATAGTGAAGGTGTCACTTGATGTTGTCCTGAAATGTATAATGAAGGGGAAAATGTGTAATAGTCTTGACACAGAATCTGGAGTTGGAAAATCTCTTTAATATTCTTATCTAAACTATTGACTCTGTTACCTTGAGAAAAGTAGTTTAATTTGTGACTCAGTTTCCCTATGTCTAAAACATAGAATGATACTACCATATCTCACAGAAGTCAGATAAGAAATCATGTTTTTAAAGTGTTTCATATTTCTCTTCTGGATGAAAGGGCGCTTGGCACACCTGTCTCTAAGAGGAAAGGGCTGATTGAGAAGGTGTGGCAGGTGTGGCAGTGTCCAATGAAGGAGACACCTGACCAAAAGGAGGCTGGGTTTGAACCATTTAAGCCCAGTGCCTAAGCAGGTCAGGCAGTCTAGTGCCAGGAGCCACAGGAAAAGGAGCTCTTGGAAGCAGGGCTGTAGCAAGGCTCCTGCCTTAACATCTGAGCTGGGGGTAAGTCCAGCTGGTTTGTGGAAGGGACTGAAGGGGAGTAATGGAGGTCTCAACTGGCCCACAGAAAGAGAAGGGGGAGCCAGGAGGATATAGGGCCTGGGGCCCAGATAGAGAGCTTGAGCCCCAGAGACCAGAGTGTGGGACCAGAGCGTCACGAGGGCAGAGTATGGAGCCAAAGGACCTGACCCCAGACAGAGCAATGTGTCAGAAAGGCTAGAGAGCCAAGAGATCTGGATCCTAGGAGGGACAAGCTACAGCAGGGCCAAAGGAACCCAACGGTCTCATTGGCCCAGGAAAGGGGACAAAGGCCGAGTAGGGCCACAGCTAGAGACTAATGGAGCTGGAGGAGCCCAAGAGTCTCACCTGGCCTAGGAGTGGGGCCAGGGCCTTGGAATGGATAGGCCAAAGAATGGGGGTCACAGCTGGAGACCTAGGGGACCAAGGAGCCCATAGGCCAAGAAAGGTGTATGTTGACAGATCAACTGCAAGGCATAGGAGTGGGTATTGAGAAGGATAGAGCCCATGTAATTGGCCCTTAAGGCAATGGCCATGGGTACCTGTGGCCATGAGAGTGAGAGCCAGCTTGGAAGCCCTGGGGGAGCTTCCCTTTATCTAGAAGCAAAAATACATTGGCAGATTTCATGTCTCAAAATACTTTTCTTTTTCTCTTTCCTATTGACCCATCCTACACGTCTACTATTTATTACTGGAAGGCAGGTAGGATAGAAAGACAGACAAATGAACTTCTTGGGGTGGGTGGGGGAGAAAAGAAGAAAAAAACTCTTGGGG
>NW_005841913.1:3238895-3241871 GCF_000455745.1 Alligator sinensis
GGGTTCCTTGGCTAAGATAGTAACTCACAATGATTTATACAAATAACCTCCATAATTCCCTGCTTTACAGCTGATACTTCAAAGAGCAAGACATTTCAAAATGAGCAACAATATAACATACTGCAGAAAGGATAAGGTCCTTTCTAGATATTTAGTAAGGTAATTACTTTTCTTCAGCTTTTATGCTGCTTTATCTTTCAGCTTTTAAATTACTTAGGATTTTCTCTCAGTGAAAATGGGAAACATGACAGAGTACTTCAATGAGAAAAAAATAAAAGTAAAACTGATAGAATTAACTCCCTTCCTCTAAACTCATTTGTGTATGAAGCTATTAAAGAAGAGACCAACTAGGAAACCCATCACAGTGTACGAAGCTTTCACTGTGTAACTTCCTATCACTCGTGGCTCAATTCTGATACTATTTCATAAAGCTGATTTACAGCTAATTTACTGTAAAATTAATAGTGTGGAAATGCTACTCTCTTGTGGCATTACTCTTTAGATAAACTGTTTGGTAATATATTAGTATACTCGGCTACCATGAGCCCTCTCTATGAACCATTATCATGGCTTCCTAAGTAATACAGAAGGACGGTTTTGGAGAGGTATAACTTATCAGATAATGCACGCCTGCTAGAATGGTCTCTATCAAGAGAAGCCTGTGATGCTGCAGTGCTATTCAGAAGGTTTGAAAGTCATTGTAAATGAGCTCCATGCCTCTTTCTCCACCTCTCCTACACATGTGCTGAAGTTACTTCACATCCAGAGCTAGGGTATGCATATGGCTTAGTGTAGGAGTCTGGGGAAGGAAGGAAACCTTCATTATTTTATGAATTCATGTCATGTCTTATCCTATCTCTTCATACCATCAGTCATTTGAGAGAAGCAGTTATTTTTCTCCAATAGTATAGTGGGATCCTCCTTTCTCTACACTAAAAAAATAAATCCATAGCCACTTACAATATCAGTGTATGTGGACACGGAAAAAATGACTTCATATAAGGATTGCCTGTATATGTATACACATGCATGTGTGCATGTATCTAGATAGATATTAATATAGATATAGCCAGTGATTGTCACTTAGGCTGAAGACGCATCTTTTTAGCATGTAACAGTATAAGAGGATGGGCTCTATCCATCCAGTTGAATAGTCCTTCTTCTGTTCTTTAGAGGCTCTCTCCTGCTCACAATTGTATGGAAGTATCCTCATAATTGTCCTGCTGTAACAACATGAAGAAAACTACTTCTACTCCTGACTTTTGGTTCTACTGTCCTAACCTAAAGTCATTTTTCCTTCAGGAAACTGCCATGTACGTGTGATAGACACATTGGATAATAAAGAGATAATGGTTCTTTTTCAGGCTGGATGTGGGAAATTACAGGAATCGCTGTAACAACTGATGCAAAAAAGAGAAAGAGAGAGCAAGAAAGTAGAAAAGAAAAGAAAAAAAAAACTATAGCCTGGATGATAAGAAATCACTGCAAATCATAATCTTCTAGTCCCATTGTTGAGCCCTAAGAGGCAACAAGGAGGTAAAGTGCTTAAAAGAGTAAAGATAGATTTTATTGAGGATGACATATCGACCTCAGTCCTATTCCTAATAAGTCCTGTCTTATACAGTCTTATTGATGCTTTTTGCTTGACAAAGCATTTGCCTTTGGACATGTTTACAAATTTAAAACATAATCAGTTAAACACAGCTATGGTAGCCAGCAAGTTGCAGACAACATCTGCTACCAGCTATATACATTCTTAATAATA
Source organism: Alligator sinensis (assembly GCF_000455745.1). NCBI lineage: Eukaryota > Metazoa > Chordata > Crocodylia > Alligatoridae > Alligator > Alligator sinensis. The sequence continues at coordinate 3,240,661 of NW_005841913.1, forward strand.
ATTAAAAACAAACGTCTCTCTCCCTATCTCTACCCCTCAGGCCAAAAACTGACTACATAAATATGTTCAAAGACTTTCCAAGGGAAATAGTTTGCCTCTTGTCTCCTCCAGGTCAAACCCTGAGACTGTGAGCAGCCTCCCCGTGTGCAAACTGGAATTCTTTTAAAAAACAGCTTTTTACGTAAATGGTTTCCTGATGCAGGAAAATTTTCCTCTGAATGAGGAACATGTCTTTCATATTGGTGTCCTGCTGTGCTCTTGAAAGATACTAAATTCTAATAAAAGTCTAATCTGGCAAATAGAACTTAATCTGGAACACGGAACATACTGGTGTCAGCCTACATAAGACCATAGGAACATAAGACTGGAATGGACCTCTCAAGCATTTGCAGGCAAACATTTGTCCAAAATGGTCCACGTATGTCACATGCCTTCACCTTACCTAAGAAATCTATCCTCGAGCGTATCTAAAAATATGTGAAAATAGTGTTATAGAACTGGTCAGTCTACTTATTATGAACAATATTTTTTATCATTGGGTTGTCATCACTGGAACCCAGTGATGAAGTATTTGTAATTATTGGACTAAGACCAGTATAAACTTCTTCAAAGGAAGGTGGAAAGAAACCTGACATAGGCAACTATTAAGTAATATATCCTCAAATGGTTCGTCCTAATTTCTGTCGAACTAGGTTAGCACAGAAGGTTACTTCCTTTGCCTTCCATTATCCATACATATTCCCAAACCTTCTTTTAATGCTATTACAGTATTAAATATAAATACTCTCAGTGGTATTTATGGCAGTGAGCTCCACTGAGTACATCAAGAAGAATGTATTTTTTTTATTATCTTCAAATGTGTATTCCAATTTTCTAAATCCCCTTCTGCTATTTTATTATGAAAATTGGTGATTTTAAGTTTCTGATCCCTATTATTGCTACCAATAAGATATTTAAAATTCTTATCATAGCCTTTTTTCTTTGTTTGTTATGTTAACCCAGGGATGTACAGCTGGTGGCCCATGGGCTGTGTGTAGCCCCAAGGGATTAACGTGTAGCCCTTGGGCTGCTGCCTGGCTGCCACTGCCTCTGCCTCTCCAGCAGCTTAGGTGACCTCAGTGTTCAGGCTTCCCCTTCCTCCTCCAATTTCTGCTTCCTTCCACACATGCTGAGAGAGGGGCTGGGCAGTAGTAGGTGCTGTTGGCGGGGGG
>NW_005841913.1:3241912-3248186 GCF_000455745.1 Alligator sinensis
GGAGCCATGTGCAAGTGGCCTTGTGGGGTATATGAGCCACTTGACATGCCCCCCCCCCCCCCCCAATGTCCATAGGTTGGACAGCCCTGCATCAATTAAATCAAGCTTTCTAATCTCTTTGCTATGAATTTCTTTATTTTTGACCTTTCTTGTCACTGGCTCTGAACGAAAGGGGTCCCACTTACTAATTCCTAAATTGTACAGTTAGACTGTTACTTGCTTTTGGAATTAGTCCTTTATGGGCAGATCCAGATCCTTCTTCTAAGCACCTAAATGGGACTTAGGCAGAATTAAGTGTGTGAGTTACAAAAATGATTCAGATGAACCCAATTCCAGGGATTGCAAAAATCACTTAGGCACTCATCATCGGATTGCATACTCAAACTCCCTCTTGCTTGTTCTCCCTGTGCTGAGGCTGTTAGTCTGAGTTAGGCTCACCTATATCAGGAATACAGGAGACAAACAAATAGACATGTACTCAGATGAAGAAAATGATCATTAATCTGATTCCTCATTGTCCTTCAACCATACAGAGATGTTATTTCTGAGGAAGTCATAAGTGGTAGATATATGTGCTGAAGCGTAATAGTTTATAATCCTTATACAGTTGAATCTTAGCTGGGATAACTGCAAATACCCTTACTATCCATAAAAGCATCTAATCTTTTTATAACCCTACCAAGACTTTCCAGTTATTAGAATTGACTACTGACTTTATATTTTCTCCACAAAGATGCAATGCCTCAGATACTTGCTCTGTGTTCACAAGTCAATGCTGAATATTTTCAAAATGAGCTGCATACAAAAAGTGTCATTAAAGGAATGTTAAGGTTGTAAAGGGCATACACCTCAAAACCATCACTACAAATGTTGCCCATGCAGCCCCATTGAATAGTGCTGAATAACTGACACAGTTCTTCAATATTTATTTTAAACTTCAAAATTCAGCCTGCAGCACATGCTATTTCCTATACAAACTTAAATTACTTTATTCAGTTTAGTAACTGCACCTTAGATTACTGGTGTAGAAAGATCATCATCTTGCTTTTTGTCATTCTTTTTCATTTCACTTTAGACAAGAAAACGGACTAGCCAATTTCACTTTCTGGGAAGACTTCATCACTTTTTCACAGCACTATTGTCATGTCAGTCAATGTATTTGATGAAATAGAACTGCTTTCTTCCAGTTTTGAGCTTCAAAGTATTTTCAGATTCTATTTTGCTCAATAAAGTGTCTGACCAAATCTGCAAAAAATATATGCTGTGGTCTCCATGGCCTTCATCAGAAATAAAGGTGGAAAGTATTTTGAAATCTAAAGTTGAAAGTTCTATTTTGTAAAGTCCATAGCAAAATTCACCAATTAAACTTCACTGCCAAGTCTTTCCTTTTTCTGGTTCAGTTAGACAGTTTTACCCTTAGGGTAGCAAAAAGAGTTTTGTTAAAGAAATCAGCTATGGAATTAGAGGAGTCAAGTGATATAGGAACAGAATTGTCTCTGCAGAGTTCTGCACAAGGAATCAGTTGATGTTTAAACTGGTGTCTTAAATGCATGCAGAACACTGGATGAGGAAGGGGCTTCACAGATAAAGAACGATCTGAAAAGCTATCATTTCTTTTTTTATGGGAAAGTAGTGAAAGGTGTCAGAAGACGGCAGATCCAATAAGTGTTCTGTGCATGATAAAATACTCTTGCAGCAGACATTTGCACAAGCTAAAGCTTGGCGATCAATCTGCTTGGCAGGCAAAGCAAGGCAATAGCACAGCTAGTAGGAGATAAAAGCAGAGATATATTTCCTGAACAGAATTGCTGGGCCAAAGTTCAGATAAAACAGGAAAAAAATACAACCCAGTCTCCTCAAAGAAGGATCTGAGAGAGAGATTTTAAACCAAAAGAGGGCACCATCAATTGCTCTCAATATATGTGTTCAAAAATACCAGAAGTCCAGTGGTATCGAATTATTGAGGCTCATACTGGTACTCATTGCTGTAGCATCTCGGTGCTTCTGTAACACCAAGACAACATCTCCATCTTTCCAGGCATCTGACACCAGACTACCACACCACATTTGCATATAAATGTGCAGTATTTGTTGTTTGCGGCATTCTAAATGTGCACGTAATTTTTAACCACGTACCTAGGAAGAGAAACATGCTTGGAGGAATCTAGTAGGATGGTACGACTGCTTCTCTGAAACAAACTTTCCACTGTCTAGTTTTATCTTTACGATGGCTATGTGCAGTGTGCAGTTCAGGGTGGAGAATATTAAGACAATTTGGAATTGTTGAGATTCATAATAAAAGAGGTTTTCCCACAGGTACGTAGTACTCCCAAACAAGTTTGCATATGTGGCAGCCCTATCTAAGAACTTCTGATGTCTATTACTTCAGAGGCATTTACAGGACTTCAATACATTTTCTCCCAAAGAATAGGTTTGCAGTAATCTAAGTCAGTTGATTTTCCCTGAAACTCAGCCTCAGCTGAAAGTAGGCCTGAAAAAATCTTGAATATTTCTGAACCATAGATTAAGGGAATCTTAAAGATTCTTGATTCTGGATGGGTGACACTGTCATACATTTGTTGTGAAGTTAAAATGTGAATAGTTATTCTTCTAAAAGAAGTGAAGGAGAAATCTTCACATTTTGTTTGATGGGATTTTACCCGGCAAGCTAGATCAAAAGCCTGTGAATGTGCTTTCTGTGTAAATACTTGTTATTTAAAGGTGATTAATTTTTGTGAAAAAGTCAGGCATAGACACATTGCTTTTCAGAATAAAATCCTTTCATCTTTTCTAGTTACACTAACCTTAAACAAACTTCTCTTGTGTTGAGCCATCAAATCCCAGAGTTGTACATCAGATCAATGTATTCAGCAAGGGGAAACCTACCCAGAGTGCTTGAGATGTCATGTGCTTGCCAGTTAATCTAATAAGTGGCTTGTATTTTTGCTTGGTTGGCCCAGAATTTTCTGGGGTTTTTTTAACTACAGTGTGTGCCTGACCAGGCAAAAATACAGCAATATGCTAAAGTTCTTCTTAGCCCTCAGTAATGAGTTGGCTATTGGAAGCATCATAGAGGTAACTGCTGGAGGGAAGGGAAAAAGAAGGAATCAACCATTGGAACAGATAGGTCCATAACCTAAGAAGGATAATAAGCACTATCACCTACTAGCCATTCACAGAAGCATCACCAAAGGGTGGAGGAAGAGTACTAGGAGGAGATGACAAACCAGCCTTGGGTTCTCCCTATATATCAGGAAACAGGTTGTTGAGGCTTTGCATTATCTGTGTATTCTGAGGATGAACTATGTGATTCCGGGGAAGAGAAAAGGGATCTGGTATAGGAATATAATAAAATCATGCAATAGGTTTTATTTATTTATTTAGTGAATGCAAATCTGCAAAGCCAAGCAATAGCCTTGGTATGCAATAGGTGAATGAGACTTTTTATTATATGCAAGCAGGACAATTCCAGAAATCCTTGCTCTGAGAGACACAGACAGGCACACATATATGCAGAAACAGGATAAATGCTAATAATGTGGGCAGAATGAAGTGTGCCAAGCCACAGATGAGCTAATGTAGGAGAAAAGCTGAGTGAACAAGAAGGTAGTCCAGAGAGGATGTAGGAATCCAACTTCCTCACATCTAGGAGGAAGTTCACTAGGAGTTAAAGCAAAGAAAAGGTTTTATGAATTAGGAATAACAAGATAAGTCTGTGTGGAAGTTAGGGCTAGTTCTGACCAGTTTCTAGAACTCAGAAGGTGGTGATATAATGAGAAACCTAGGGATAAAATGGAGCAAGAGAGGAGTTCTTTGCAGTGAGAACTGATCTGCTGGAGCCAGCCATCATGGGACAGCTGGAATCTCCCTTGCTATCCCAGTGGTATGCTGATCAAATAACTAATTACCATGTGGATGAAGTCCTCGATAAGCAATGGTGTAACTATGAGTGGGCAGGAGAGGTACTGGAATCACCCCCAACCCCCACAGAGTCCATGCCCTGGCATCATACCCATGCAAGGAATTCCAAAATAGTCCCCAGCTGTTGCTGCCTTCGGACCAAGAGCCACAGCAGGCTGAGCATGCAATGGTGGCAGCAGCAGTTCATCCAGCAGCTATTCAGGAATTGTTAACATGGGTAACACTGCTGTACCACCTCCATCCCAGCACTCTCAGAACCTGCCCCCCCCCAAACTGTCCCACAGGGGTGCCAACTCTGCTTTTTACACCACTGTTCATAAGTGATGTAATATGGGCGTCTAATGTATAATCAGTATTTTGTTGTAATATTTTAGACTTAAAGGGTGTGTCTAGATGAGACACTTAGTGTACAGTAGCTCATTACTACTGTCTAGTAGCCCCACTGGCCACAAACCATGACGGGATACTACTGCACAGTAACATCGTTTACTGAGCAGTCATTTAATACTGGTTATGCCAGTATTAAATGACAGTGAAGTAACAACTGCACAGTGGGTGTATCATGTAGATGCACCCAAAGTAACTGTACAACTTCTATTAGTCTTTGGATTTAATAAAAAAACATTTTAGCTGAATTACTGACTGGGTCATTTGAATTTCAACATTTGGATAGTGAGTGAGGATTGCACTGGGGAAAACACTTTATTATTAAGCAGATAAATTAAAAACCTTTCATTAAATAGCATTTAACATGTAGGTAGAGTTAAGAGATGATGTCAAGAACTCACTAAACCATTTTCAGAACACAAGTTTTAAAATAGGATATAGGGGTACAAAGGAAGTCAACAGGTGGTCTCTGACACCACCTACTACAAATAACTACATGACAACCCTACTCCCCTTTTCACCAAGAAACTCAACAATACTATCAAATCATTTCCATCAAGACCACAAGAAAAACTACAGACCTTGATCCCCCCCACTACCTAACCCGGGGACTTTTTACATCCTCCCTAAAATCCACAAACAAGGGAACCCTGGCAGACTTATCATATCCAACCATGGGACCCTAACTGACGAAATATCAGGTTTCGCTGAATCAATCCTAAAACCTCTCATCACCCACAAAGCAAGTTTTGTATAAGACACTACAGACTTTCTACGGAAACTTGGCCCCACAATATGCCAACCTTTTTATGAGCCACCTGGAAGAAGACTTCCTCAAGAACTGCACCATCAAACCCTTGCTATACTTAAGATATATTGATGACATCTTCATCATTTGGACTGAAAACCTACAGTCTCTGATTGAGTTCCATCAGAAATTTAACAGTCACCATCCCTCCATCCAACTTTCTCTAGAATACTCCAGCACCAACATCTCTTTTTTAGACATGATGATCACTATCGAGAATGATAAAATACAGACGACGTTATACAAGAAACCCACAGACCAACATACATATCTGCACAGAACCAGCAATCACCCTAAACACACCAAAAAAGCTGTGATATACAGCCAAGCCCTCAGATACCACCGCATTTGTACTGAAGAGAACACCGGATCCACAGATAACACTGGAATTTAGCTAAAGACTAGAAAGAACAGAAGTATGTGTCAAAAGATAGATATTTTGATAGATGCAACATTTTGAAGAATTTTATTTTATTTTATTTTAGGAGGGCCTTCTATGGACAAAAGGCACTAGAATATTGAGATTTGAATTCACCTGTATGGAAAATCCTCAAACAATTGCAACCCATACTAGAAAGAGACCCTATTTTTAAAAAAGATCTTCCCAGAGCCATCCTAGCCTTCAAACACGCACCAAACCTCGCTAACCTCATCACCAGAAGCAAACTTCCTTAAGCCCAGAACACACCAAAAGGATCCAGACCGTGCCAGGACAAGAAGTGCAAAACCTGCCAACATATCTCCACCACCCCCACTATTACTACACCCCACAGCAGAGCCATCAGCATCCCAGGATCTTACAACTGCACCTCCAGAAATGTAATATATCTCATCCAATGCACCAAATGCCCTGATGGAAAATACATAGGAGACACCAAACAACAACTGTGCACCAGAATGAATGCACACCGGAAATCTATCAAAGACAGAAATACCCATTTACCTGTGGGGGCATATTTCGCACAAGAAAACCACTCTCTCTCCAATCTCTCAGTCCTGATCCTCAAAGGAAACTTACACAACACTTCCCAGAGACGAGCCTATGAACTCCACTTCATCAACCTCCTGGATGCTAAATATCATGTTCTAAATATAGACATTGGATTTATGACACATTATAACCTGCCTGACATCTGACTCCCCAGGTATCTCTCCACT
>NW_005841913.1:3254625-3295033 GCF_000455745.1 Alligator sinensis
GGCGAGGAAGAAGGGCAGCCATTATCCATGCGGTCATCCAGGTGAATCTGAACCTGGCTCTCTCCTCATCACCGCATGCTGCAAGAGTGCCCTGCCTCCAGAGGAAACAACAACCACCTCTGGACGATGCGAGTGAGTAACCTACTAGAGGTCCGATCAGATATTTAGCTTCAGTAACTCAGATGCGTGTTGAAACGGCTACCTCAGCCACCCTGGTTTGCTCTATGGGATTCCTTTGATATTCCTGTAATATTTCTATGATATTGCTCTACCTTTTACCCTATTTCTGCCCTACCCCTGTAATCAATAAAGTTCTCCTTTGTGACCGGTGTGGAGACTTATTGAGGGGTGGGTCTAAATTATGCCAAGGAGGCCCCTTAGGTCGGTGGACTGAGGGAGGCTTCCTAATCAGCCCCTGACTTGGGGAAGTGCCCCAAGTGCTTGTACTGGGTCTAGCACCCATTGGACGATCAGGCCTGTGTTTTCCAAGGTGCGCAGAGCCAGAAGTGAGTCCAGAGCCTTGGATGGTGGCAGCGGGAACCCCAGGCTAGCGGGTGTGCTCCAGGGAAGGGGTCGGCCGGACGGGAGGCACCCTAAGGGAGGCACTCGGAGCCTGGAAGGTGGTCGGGAGCAGGGAGGTGGGCGGCTCAACGCAGGAGCGCCCCCTACTGGCCCGCCACACACCCAAAGAACCTTGTCTGCCAAAATGGGATATATACATTTGATCTCCATCTACTGGTGCTATATCCATTAGCTCTCTGGGCTGGGGTGGCAGAAGTGCAAATGCACATGGTTGACAGACCAAAGAGTGCAAGGTTGAGGCTATTGCAGAAGCTCTCATGGTGTGGCCTGTCAGATTACAATGAATCTGCAAATTTTGCTAAATACCTTGTCATAAGGACATGAAAAAGGAAAGGATCTATTCTATTACCTAGCAAAGTACATACACACCAACATTTCTTATATCAGATAGAAATGTGGCTCAACAATAAACCTTGCTTTAATAAAGAAGTTAAGGTTGTTGAAACAATTGTAATCATATGTCTCTAAAAAACATTTTAAACGCATTGAAGGCATCTATTTGCATAGCCTATAGTAATTATTTTTCCATTTAACTTAGCTAAATTAATTTAATTGCTCAATAAGCTGAAAATTTGTCTCCCAATTTGTAATTTATTTCTGGATGGCCTCCAGGAAGCCACTATATAATGTACAATGTAACATTTTTTCTTTCTTAAGTTCATACTTTCTATGTAGTTGCCCCCATAGTCTCAAATGGTTTATACCAGTGGTACTCAACCTTGTGTCATCCAGCCTGGGAGTCTGGAAATTCGGTGGCAGGGGAGCAGTGGCAGCATTAATTTACACTCTCCTGCTGCCAAGTTTCCATATCTGTGGGGAAGTCCCATGGGCCAGATGACATGACCCAGAGTGCTAGACTGCCTCAGCATGCATGGCCAGATCTTGCACCTGGATCAGGGCCACCATGAAGGGTCAGATCCGGTGGTCAAGATTGCATTCATGGATGGACCCTGCACATCAGATCCAGCCCACAAGCCGGCCCTGCACCACTCATCTAGCCTACAGTGCCACTGGGGTGAACTGAGCACCACTGGGTTACACAAATGTACTGAACAAGGATTTGGGACAAAGGTACCTAAGGGATTTAAAAGCTACTCTGCCTCAGAGAGATACTTATTCAGCTTTAGGATGTCTAAATACTTTACACCAGAGCATCAGTGTATTACCCAGCTCACTCCAATGCCCTTCTGACCTGGTAGCTGCCACTGCTCCCCTGCCACTAGTGCTTCCCTCTGCCAACCAACCACAGCCCTGCTGAAGCCCATGGGTCATAGATTGCCAACCCTTGCTATACACGATTCTTATCAACCCTATGCAGCAGCCACTAAGCTACTAGGGATTCTAGATGCATCTCACTTTTGCTTTTTGAGCATGCTCAGAAATACTTCACTAAGACATTTATCTTCTTTTGCCTGGAAAACACCTTATTTCACTTAATTTTCCCATCTTTAGTCACAGGAAAATGACAAGTCCAATAGCCAAGTGCCCAGGAAGTAAGAAATCTAGCTTCTAGGCCAGATAAAATGTGAATGCACTTCTCCCTAAATACCAGGCAAGGAGATAGGCATGACCACTGTCATCACCCCATCCTCAGCCCCTGGACAGACACAAGGGAAATAGTCATGAGGCCAGGAGATAGCATGGAAAAGTGTACAGTGTTAGAGTTAGCCAGGCACTATCAAGTGAAAGAACAAGCCTTGGCCTTTGTTCTCAATACTGAGAAATTTTATCCAAGTACTATTTATAGGTACTGAGGAGCCCTTGTTTTTCTAAAAATTAATACAAGCTGGGCACAATTTTTTATGCCTAAAGATACAAATAGTTATCTAACAGGGTTTTCAAAAGACAGCCCAACTCCAGTTGACCTAAACAGGAGTTAGACTACTAGATACTTTTGAAAAAGAAAGCTTAGACTCTTTTTATGACATTAGGCTCCCAAGTGCCTAAATCACTTTGAAAAAAATGGCATGGGTTTCTAAGTCACTTACAAACTCATTCAAGAAATAGCTCTAAATAGCAATCCATTCAGACTTCATAAAAAAAGAAAGAGTCTAGATACTACTTTCCTAGCAAATATTTTCTTTTACTTTCATTTACCATCATTTTTCAGGTAAGAGCATTTGCAAAAAAACAGAATCTTTTTTTTTTTTGTGAATTCCCCCAGCATATATTGACTTTTTTGCGCCTGAAGTACACTTCAGAGTCTGCTAACTAGGCTGTGTCCACACATGCAGGCACGGGTGGTTGTGATGCCACAAACTGCATGCATTGCATGTTAAACCATGTGCGGTGCTGTTGATTTTCAGTGTGGGGGCAAAATTTGCTACTGGGATTTCCTGGTAGCAAAAGAAAAGAAAAGAAAAGAAAAGAAAAGAAAAGAAACGAAACAGTGCAAAACATGCCAAAATGGCATACCCTGGGAAAGATGTCAGTACAGGGGAATAGGCAACCCAGGGCTGCTTGCTCCCCTGTCTCTGTGCTCTGCAGATCCTTCGTGCTGGGGTGCAGTGTGCCTCGAGATGGGGGAGCAGGCAGCCTTGGGCTGACTGCTCCCATCTCTCCGTGTGCCTCAGCATAGGGACTCTGCTGCAGAGGCCCTGTACTGAGAAACCTTGTGCCCTGTCTCTCCACACCCCCACAGCACCTGAAGCCTGGTGAGAGCACCATGCCAGGAGGAGCTGGGCATGGGCAGTTTGCCACAAGTGGGTCATTGTGTCCACAACAAAATGCTGGAGTGTGCACTATGGCACAATGCAGTGGTAAATATTTGTGCCACTACTATTCATGCCCCAGCCAGCACACACTCCTAATTGTCTGGATACAGCCATAGTGTCAGGCAGAAGTGTCTCTAAAGGTTCGACCTTCTGTCCAGGGAACTCAATTACAATGACTGGGATTTAACAGAGGATCAAGAATTCAGTTAGGGAATGATGAGATGAAACACACAAATATTGAGATTTTCTTGCACATATTTGCAATCAAAAAGTCAAACAAAGTGAATAGTAGTATAAAGCGAGTTATTTCTTCCTTATTTAACATAATATTTTAAAAAGTATTCTAAACAGAAACTGTCACTGCAAAAGGTGAAGCATCAACATCGTTATTGCTTTTTCATGTTTGAAAAGATACTAGCTGTTATTTCAGTTTTTAAAAAGAGACAGCAGAGATTAAATAATGTGGTTTAATAATCCCATTAGAAAGAAATAACAGGAATCTTAAAATAAAGAATGTATAAACACCTGGTACTGATAAATCTGCCACCACAGTAGCAGAGGGATGCTGGTCATAGTCAAGGTTAGGTTCATATTTTTTTAATAAAAACAGGAAGTGCAGAGTCTGTCTCTGTCATTTAACTTGGCTAGCATGACCATATGTCCCATTTTAGCCAGGAAAGTCCTGGATTTCAGAGACTGATCCCAGCTGACCGTTGGGAATTATAATGGACATGTCAGAAATATTAGTACAATACTAAGCTGCAATGTTGGGAACCTTGGTTATAAAAAAAAATAAGTATCTCAGGATGAAGCATTGTTATAATAACCTATCTCAGCAAGTTTTCCATCCACTCTGAGCAGCTTGATTATTAGTCAGGAGGAAAGGCTTGTTGGGAAGAATGATCTCTTAACATAAACTACTACCAACTATGTCCTGCCCTACTTAGTCTGTATATACATGTCCATGACTGATGAACAGTGACAGGTTGAAAGAAAGTGTGAAAGATAATAAATTTAGTAAATGCCCTAGGGAGGTGTGTTGTGTGGAACATAATAAGGCTATATAATACATTCGTTTCCCAAAACATGTCTCTCAGCATCCAAAGATCAGATACCTACTTAAATTGATAGGACGAAATGGAAAAGTAGATGTCAATCTATCTTCACCATAATAGAGCCAAGTATATACAGTTCTGTTAATAAATGTGGATCCTGACCTAAAATGAGGGTGTATAAATCCATGTATTTCACTGCTATGTAAATGTGTATATTGTTACATCTGGATTTAGAGACTTCATGGCTTCAGCAGACAGTTAACTGTGTCAGGCAATGACAGAGAGAAATGGGAATACCCACATCCACAAGCATGAACTCTGTTGGATCCATCAGTGACAGATGGATATATGGTTTGATTTTATACAATGGATTAAGAGCAAATAAAATCATAGACTCGAGTGGTTTAAAGATTTTACTAGAAAATACATTATTACTGAGAGAGGAAGCCACAAGTGAGTTGTGAGAACATCCCAACTGAATGCTAATTACAACTTCATACATCACCTTAAATGGATTTTGTACGTACCATACACGCCGGTAAATAAGTAGTTTACAAAATGCCTTCAAGTTTTAAAACAACCAAAAATTATGAATATGAAACAAATCTGGAATAAATATAGCTTGATTTAACAATCTGTGAGTAGAATGACTCCAGAATCTGAGAAGTAAAAACTAACATATAGCTCAACGTGTCTATTGTCCATAAAAACCACTTGTCTTTACAGAATCTCATTTTCACCCTAGTCTGTGTATGAATCCAAAGTTACTAGACTCTTTACAATTTTACAGAGTATTTTGCTTCATATCAGCCTTGTTTCATATGTGCTTGCATTGCTTTCATATTTGCTGATATTTGCCTTGCTTCATATCAGCCAACAAAAATTTCTCTGGATTCAAATTCAGAGCATATCTTTGCAGAACTTGACAATCACCTTCCATATTAACAATGAACTGTTCATGATTTCTATCATTGCTCATAATTTTAATCTAATTTTGCAATTAGCGTAACTCAGAAGTCAATAGTTTTCATGTAGAGAGAAATCAAGAACACGGTACACTCAAATCTAGGTACACTAAATTCATTTAATGTTCCTTCCCACAGAGGGGCAGTCCTGCATTCATTGTGCACCTACAATCCTCATTTCTTCCAACAGTAATTTTAGGATGACGGGAAGGAAAGTTTAAACCATAAAGCATGGTATTTTACCATAGCTGACCTGGTTTAGTTTGAGTTGTAGTACTTTTAAATCTAGATTTCATGTTTCCAAAGGCTGTTTCATATGGTTAAAAAACTTTCTCTTCTCTTAATAGGTATAAATTTTAATTGACTGGACTATAATTACCTTGGGCCTAATAGAGAAAACTGTAATCTCTAACGAACCCAATGAGAATAACAGAACACTGATATTTCACTACTTCCCTTTCTTAAAAATAGGCAGTATATTAGCCTATTTCCAAATCTCTGACATTCCCAACGAGTTTTCCAAGTATTCAACTATCCCTGAGGTATATTCACCAGTTGCTTTATTGCTTTCTCATTTTAATTTGATTTTTCATACATTATAAGGCCAGAGATCATTCCTCACTACCACATAATGGATTTCAGTAGAAACTGTTAATATGAAAATGCCTAAATCTATCCATTTCTGAATAATTTTACATTTCATAATTGTAACCTCTCCATTTTCTGAAGAGCTGTGTAACTATTACTGAGATGTTTTCCTAGTACTCTATATTTTTATTGAAAAAAAGGATGGAAAAATATCTTATTAAACATTTCAGCCTTCTCCTTAGCATCTGTTATTTGCATTCCTTCCTTGGAAGGATAAAACGTTCATCTAGCAGAATGTGATTGATTAACTGAGCAGAAGGGATATTTTGTGTGTGTTTGTGCTTGGAAATGCCATGGGTTGCATCTATTCTCCTGCCAGCCTCTTCATGCATGCAGCTTAATAGAAAATTCCAGTCTTTATGGGATCATGCTATCTAGTCTGCTGTTTTATTATCATCATCCTGGAAAATTACCTCTATTTCATGAAAATAGGAATGACCCCATAAACTGTAAAAAAATAGACTACCTTTTAAGTACGTGAGTGGGCTTAGGCACCTAAACATTTTTAATCCACCCTGAAAATCTGTTAATATAAAAGGTGGCTAAGTCATCCTCCTCCTTGCTGATGCACTTATTTACTTATTTATTTTCTCAGTCTTAAGAGTAAGATGATGTGCTACTCCTACATCTTCTTTATCCAATGTTTATCTAGCTTCCTCTTGAAAACTAAGATGATTATTTCAGTCACCATACCTATTCGTCCATTAGCAAATGATGAGCTTGCTAATAAAAGTGCCACATTTGTACTACTTTTTCCTTCACCTCAGTGCCTTCTCCTTGGAGTATTCCTCAGAGATACTCCTCAGAGGATGCATCTACACAAGACACTACTGTGCAGTAGCAATGAGCAGCCATGACGCTACTGTGATGCAATGCCCCTGTGCAGCGCCATTGGAAAAAAATGGCGCAGGGCTGGTACTGCACAGTAATGTTGGTTATTGCGCAAGCTGCTGCTCGTGTAGACGTGGCCAAAGTATCTCAAGGCCACAATACCTTCATCATTAACCTGTTTTCATATGCCCATTTAGTTGCAATTTCCATCATCTCTTCATTTTTAAGTCACTGCATGTATTCCTTTGTGAATATTTTCATAGACTCCAAAGCCTTTTCAGATTATTTTCCATTCAGTAGCACTCACAGTTCAGTACCAAGTTGTGTAAATAATAAGAAATGAACACTACTTTTCCTAGTATATTTATCATGTATCAGACAGGATTCAGGAAGCTGAGAAAAGAGAAAAACAGTATTTACACTACTTATTACATCAGCTTCAAAGCATCTGACCTTGACAGATTTTCAATGACTATCAAGTCATATATTTCTGCATGATAATTATGAGTATATTTTTTAGAACATGCATTCATTTCCATTTGGAAATGGGCCAAGAATTAAATCTTATTTTGATTAGCATAAACCACCAAATATAAGGGATGATAAACTCTGCTACAGTATGTCATTAAAATGGAACAGTTTGACAAGGACTGTCCCATGTAACATTAACATGGTATGGTACAAATTTCTTTTCAGTTACATTAAATCAAACAGCAACATAGAGGTTAATGTAAAAGCACAGCTTTCTAAGTGATCCAAAAGAACAAATACACCCTTCTGTTTACACCTTGTTACACTTCTATTTGACTCTTTCAGCACTGCAGGTGTGATTAGCTTTAATCTTGGAAACCTCGTACTTAAGTTAGATAAGATTTTTTTTAATGCATATAGAATAGTTCTGAGGAGAACATAATATTATAATATAATTGACATTGTTCATTCCATCCAGGAAGAGCACACACCGACTGCAGAGACTTCCTCACCTCAGCCTGACAAAGGATTTTTAAACCCAGAAGCTTGCTATAATTTTTTTCTCCAACTATTTAAGTTGGTCTAATAAAATATATCATATTCACAGAAAGAACATTGTCTTAAAAAAAATAATAAAGATTTGCTTTGGTTTCTGATTTGATAGCTTTCTGCCCACATTTAGGTAGCCAAGATTTACTCACCTGAATGCTCAAAAAAAGCATATTCTCAATTCTCAATAGGGATGCTGCCTATTATCACAGCAAAAGGACCAAGTTTGTAAAACCCGACTAGCAGAGCCCTAGCATTCAGTTAAATGAACTCTATAAAAATAATGTATCTTTCACCTTTACACCCATCTCTCCTCTTCCCCTTCCCACATGTGCAATTACTGTGTGTCAATATAATAAGAACAAATTATATGCTGTGCAAATTTTACACCCAGCCAAAAACAATTATAAATGTGCCTAAATCTTACCAGGCCTACAAAACAAGCAGTAGAAATATTTTTACAACTTCTTAATGCTGCTTTATCTACTATTTCTCACAGACAAATCTAAATTCTCACTGGTTCCTTCCAAAACCTAAATAGATTTTTAATTCTTGCTAACACTAATAGGAATATTTTCAGTAATTTCATTGGAAATGTGAATATGCCCTACTGAATTTACATGTATCCAAGGAAAGAGCAAAAACAATACCATATGATCTATGTGACCAACTGTAACTAAGCAACAGCTTCATTTTCAAGCACCAAGTCTTGGATGATCAATCCAGAAAGAGAAGGGAAAACATCACAACAAATTGGCAAATAATTTCAAATAAACAATTCTTTTTTCTTATACCAAGTAAAGAAATGATAAGCTTCTTGTAGATCTTTGCTAAATTTGTCAAGTAACATTTTCACTTCAAATATTTCACTCAACACCACTAATGATTAAAACACAGGGACCTAAGGGGATGAATTAGTAACCTTCAGAAGCTCCAAAATTTATCTCGTCTGACAAGGGAGTACAAAGACTCGTCTACTTCTTAAGAATCATAACCCACAAATAAAAGAGAGAGTATGCATAAAACTTCCATTGTTCTGCTTGTCACTTACATGAAATAATACTGCAGGCAGGATGCACAGAAAGACAGACACAGCTGTTGCAGTCACAAACATTTCCTTTAATTAATTCAAAAATCTCTCTAGTGTAAACAATTTATATAATATTGAGAAATAGTCTTGCCTAGTGTTCACAGCACAAGACATCTGTGCTCTCATCCCAGCTCTGCTGTAGATTTGCTGTGAGCAGAAACTTGTGCATCAGTTTCTCATTTGGATCCACGAGGGAGGGGCAGAAAAAAAAGGGGAAAAAAAGTGGCATATGTAAGGGCAGACAGAAGTGCAGCTACAGGGTCTAACTCATGGCGATTCATAGAAATCATCAAGAGTTAAACCAATCCCCCCAACCCAACAGACGTTATCTGTTGGATTGGTAGGGTGGAGGGTTGACTCCAATTTGGAGCCAATCCAGGGAGAGAGGCTGCATCTTCCCATGGCTCCACCCCCACTCTCATAGCTCTGTTGGTATCTCTGGATGGGAGGGGGAGAAAGCAGCAGAGTGAAGTCATTTTGGGGTTTTCTCAGCCCTGCTGGAGTGGGAGCCCCTGAGGTGAGGAGCTCCAATCCACCCCACCTCTCTACTCCAGCAAGGCTGAGAAAACCTCATAATGGACCTCCCTTCCTGCATTCTCCCCCTCCCATCCAGAGACATCAGCTTGGCTGGGCTCCATCTGGAGCAGACAGAAATTAATTAAGTTGCTCCTCTTAGGAGCAGCTTCATTTGAACCCTGATATAATGAGGGTTAATATGTCATGTGATAAGAGGACTCTGCAGCCATGCTGTTCTCTTTGGGTATGGTTTAGGCATTTTCAAGGGGTCGATCACACAACAAAAGTCATTTCCATCTGCACCCTTCTGGGCCTCAATCCTAGATTAGGTTCCCCAGTACTAGGCACTGTACAAATACGTAACATTTAGAGACATTCCCTGTTCTGAGAGGTTTATAATCCAAGTTTAAAAGATGACAGCAGATACATAAATCATGAAATAACAAGGTAACAGTGAAACTCCTCTTAAGAATATGGGCTACAAGTATGTAAGTCTGTGCGAATAGGGAAGTATTTGATTCGGATTCGGCCAATTCAGAGGACAGTGATTCAATCTGGAGATTCAGATCACTGTCCCAAATCAATTTGGCTGAATTGGCTTCAGAAGATTTGGCGTCGATTTGGATAAATTCGGAGATTCAGCCATAGACCGTCATGGGGAATCACTGAAATACCTATAAGTTTGTCATTTTTTGGCTGATTGAAATAAAAATTGCAGGGATAGTAGCCTCTGATGGGGCCATGAAGCCTGACAAGTTTCAAGGAGATAGGTGCAGAGGTTTCTGGAAATCTGTACCTCAGGCTGCTGACAAGCAAAACTTGTGACATGTGTGACTTTGTGTGTGTGTTAAGGAGCACTCACTGGTGCTGGGGCCCCTACATGACACCACAGTGTGTCCCAATGAGGTCTCCTCCTCCCCTACAGCCTCAGTCCAGTCCACCATTTTAAATAACAACAGGTAAGCAGTGCACTGCAGCACAGTAGCACTAGCGGCATCTCAGGCAGCCAAAATGTCACAGCCTTTCTTTCCTTTCCTGCAGGAGCTTCTTCTCCAGCAGCTGCTGGATAACTCTCCCTGCCAGCCCCATCCCTGGGGCTTAGATGTGCCCAGGGCCCTTCCAGTCAACTGACTGGGGACAGGTGCTAGGGGTGTTTGTCTAAGGACATGGCACTGTGTGCTGTTCCTGGATGGAAGGAATAGTAAAGAAGCCAGAGGCTGGCATGCAATGCAGGTATGAAAGCCAGTCAGTGAAAGTAGAAATGGAGGCATCAGGGGTGAGAGACAGGCTGGGGTAGAGGGATAGGGGGATATAGCAGGTAAAAGTGGAGAGGTACCTGGGAAGTCAGATGTCCAGTAGGTTGTAGTGTGTCATAAATCCAATGTCTATATTGGGACCATGAGTTTCTGTACCTAGGAGGCTGATGAAGTGAAGTTCATAGGCTCATCAGTGAAGAGTGCTTTATAAATTCAAACAAGCAGCAAACCTTGCTAACCTCATCACCAGAAGCCAACTTCCTACATCTCAAAACACAAAACCTGCCAACATATCTCCATTACCCCCATAAACTGTGCACCAGAACCTATCAAAGACAAGAATACCCAACTACCTGTTGGGGCACATTTCTCACAAATAAACCACTCTGTCTCCAGTCTCTCAGGCCTGATCCTGAAAGAGAGTTTACAAACCCATCACCATGGTGCCACAGATAATAGTTAGTGTCACTGCTACTGGTATACCATATTCAGATCTAGTATCTCCCATTCAATAGGAATATGGAAAAAATGGAGTGGGATGGGAATGTGTAAAAAGTTTGAAAATAGTCCTCATAGTGAGACACCAAGACTACTTTATTTATTAAAGAAAAGATCTGGGACTGATGTAGTTTGTAAGTATACCCATGGGGAAGAGAAATTTCATATCAGAGAGATAATTACAAAGATATATTAAAAGCCAGTGTTGGAAAATTCAAGTTTAGAAAAGCTTAGGCTAGAAATGACATGAAAATGTTTAATTATTAGGCAAAATGACTATTGGAACAACTTACCAAGAGCTGTGGTGAATTTCATAGCATTGCAAACTTTCAAATCAAGACTAGATTTTTTTCAAGCATATGCTACAGGCTGAACATGAATTAATTCGCATGAGTCCTGTGACTAGTATCAGGGGTATCGCACTCATCTGGTCCCTCAGGCCAGAGTGGCCTGGGACCAGTCCATGGGCTAGATGAACAATGCAGGACTGGCCTTGCAGGCTGACTGGAGCCCATGGACCCCTCTTCCCTCCTTTCCTCCCCAGCATGTTGAATCCAGCCCCTGTGGGTCTAGTTCTGAACAGTCCAGGACTGCGCCACACATAGAAGCTGCTCTCCCTGGATCAGGATGTGGGCAGCATGTGGTGCTGGTCCACATGAGCATAGCATGCAGCCAGAGTGCACACTGGATCTGGCATGCAGGCCCTCCCCCATGCATGACAGATCTGGTGCCTGCTCTGGCCAGTCCTGGCATTGCATATGGTGCCTGCTTCATGATAAATGCACTTACTACCTTACACCAGCTGGAATGGGTACTATGTGCAGCTATGTGAGCTGCATATGCAGCTCATGCAGACTGGTCGGCATGGGTGCTAAATGGTGCAGTCCCAGTCCAGCCAGAGGATGCACCACACATACTGGATACAGCATGCAGCAGCAGGTCAGGGACTGGCTCTGCCCAGGTCAGCATGGGAGTCAGGATGACATGGCTCCATGACCTGGATCCAGTCCATGGGCCATATCTTTGATACCCCTATCCTATGTTATATAGAAGGCCAAACAAAATGATCACAGTGGTTTGGGACATAAAATCCAGGAATCTAAGAACAGCATTAATTCATTATTAACAATTTAGTAATTAACATTCTTCCTTAGGTCCTCAGTCCCTCTTGTTTTTATAGGAGTAATGCTAAGAACCAATAGGGCAATCTAGGGGGAACCAGAAGGGTTTGGGGGAGACGCTGTTTCCCCTAGCCCCTGCTGGCATAACAAGGAATAATGGGCACAAGTTGATGGAGAGGAGGTACAGATTGGACATCCGAAAAAACTACTTCACAGTCAGGGCGGCTAGGAGCTGGAACCAACTTCCAAGGGAGGTGGTGCTGGCCCCTACCCTGGGGATCTTTAAGAAGAGGCTGGATACTTACCTGGCTGGACTCATTTGAGTCCTGTTTTTGTTTTTAGGGTGAGTGGTTTTGTTTGTGTTTTTTGGGTTGTTCTCCCGCCCTGGCAGGGGGGCGGGCTAGAAGATCTATTAGGTCCCTTCCGACCCTGAAACTATGAAACTATGAAACAATTTAGTAATTAACATTCTTCCTTAGGTCCTCAGTCCCTCTTGTTTTTATAGGAGTAATGCTAAGAACCAATAGGGCAATCTAGTCAATTGAGAGCATTCAAAAATAGGTGTTGCATTGTGCCCAAATGTAATCATATATTTAGGAACAGTCTGCTCATGAAGGAACTTGGAACTTGGATTTACACCTGAGATTTTCAAGGGCAGTTTTTAGGGTACAGATTAACAAACTATTTACTACAAAGTAAAAATGACTGTGTATCAGCAGTGGTAACTACTCAAGCGCATGCTATTACCCTTCTGCAAATAGAAACTAAACTGTGGTAGCTTAGCCTATTTTCCTTGAGGGTATGGTTTGGAGTTTATTTCCCATGAACAGTTCTCATTTTTTTCCCATGTAAAATATGAAAGATAAAATATTAACATTTTCTTGCAAAATCTATGTTCCCTAAAACCTTTGGAATTTGGTAAAAAATTTCTATTTCCAGAGCACTGTCCCGTTGTAACTATGTAAGTGCAATTGATGCAAGTTAGCACAGAATTTGGGCTGTTCATAGATTCATAGAAGCTGGGGTCGGAAGGGACCTCAACAGAACATCGAGTCCAACCCCCTGCCTAGGTAGGAAAGAACGCTGGAGTCAGATGACCCCAGCCAGATGCCTATCCAGCCTTCTCTTAAAGACCCCGAAGCATGAGTGAATCTGCAGGGGTAACTGCAGAAGCCACCGACAGTGGCGGCCCTGTCAGAGGGGGCACCAGCTCTACTGACAGTATCAATGTCAACCATGAGGTGGGGCACCAGCCCCATCAGGGGGGCACATGCACCTCCTACCAGTCACCTATGCCCCAAGGTAGGGGAGAGCACCGCCTCCCTTGGGAGCCCATTCCAAATTTTGGCCACCCTTACTGTGAAGAAGTTTTTCCTGGTATCCAACCTAAGCTGCTCTCTCAGTTTGTGACCATTGTTCCTTGTTACCCCAGGAGGTGCCCTGGTGAACAGAGCATCTCTGATCCCTTGCTGTGCCCCCCTAATGAATTTGTTTGCCCCCGTATTAATTTGGTAGGCAGCCACAAGATCTTCTCTCAGCCTTCTCTTGTGGAGGATGAAGAGGTCCAGGTCCCTCAGTTTCTCTTCATAGGACTTGTCCTATAAGCCCCTAAACATATGAGTGCCCCCCCTCTGGACCCTCTTGAATCTATCAAAATCCTTTTTGAAGTACAGCGCCCAAAACTGGACGCAGTACTTGTCCTATAAGCCCCTAAACATATGAGTGCCCCCCCTCTGGACCCTCTTGAATCTATCAAAATCCTTTTTGAAGTACAGCGCCCAAAACTGGACGCAGTACTCCAACTGCGGTCTGACCAGTGCCCGATATAGGGGAAGTATCACCTCCTTGGATCTATTCGTCATGCATCTGCTAATGCATGATAAAGTGCAGTTAGCTTTGCTGATGATTTTGTCACACTGACGAATCATGTTCATCTTGGAGTCCACTAGGACTCCGAAATCGCTTCCCACTTCTGTGCTGCTGAGAGGGTCACTTCCCAGCTAGTAGGTGTGCTGGATATTTTTGTACCCTAGGTACAGCACTCTGCACTTGTCCTTGTTGTACTGCATCCAATTGTGTACTGCCCACTTTTCTAACCTGTCCAGGTCTGCTTGCAATTGTTCCCTACCCTCTAGAGTGTGCACTTCACCCCATAATTTAGTATCATCCACAAACTTAGACAAAGTACACCTCACACCCACATCCAAGTCACTGATGAAGATATTGAAGAGCACAGGTCCAAGGACTGAACTCTGTGGGACCCCACTACCCACATCCTGCCAAGGAAATACCGACCCATCTACTACCACTCTCTGGTTGCAACCGCTAAGCTAATTTGCCACCCCCTGGATCGGGTAAACATCTATGTCATAACCTCTTAATTTATTCATGAGAATGGGATGAGATACTGTATCGAAGGCCTTGCTGAAATCCAAGAAAATTACATCTACCTCTACTCCTGCATTTAAGCATTTTGTGACCCTGTCATAAAATGAAACAAGATTGGTCAGGTATGATCTACCTGCTACAAATCCATGCTGGTTTCCGTGCTTCATTATTTTTCATGCTGGGCTCCCACAAATATGATCCTTCATAATCTTTTCAAAGACCTTTGCAAGGATGGAGGTGAGACTGACTGGCCTATAATTACTTGGATCCTCCTTCCTCCCCTTCTTTAAAATAGGGACCACATTGGCCCTTTTCCAGTCCTCTGGGACCTGACCCAAGTGCCATGAACATTCAAGCAGCCGTGCCAGTGGTTCTGCTATGACACCAGCCAATTCCTTCAGTACTTTCAGATGCAGCTCATCCAGGCCTGCTGACCTGAACACATCCAGTCCATCCACGTGACTCTGTACCAAGTCAGCATCAACAGTTGGTAGGCTGGTGTCCCTCTGATGCTGATCTAAGAACCCATTAGGAGACTTATCTTGCCCCCTGTTCAGGAACACCGAAGCAAAAAACTCATTTAATAGCTCAACCTTGTCCCCCCTGTCTGTCACTAATCACTCCTTCTTGTTCAGTAAGGGTCCTATGCTGCCCTGTGCCTTTCTTTTACCCCCTACATACCTAAAGAAAGACTTTTTGTTGTCTCTAATATATGTTGCCAGCCTCAGCTCTGTAGTTGCTTTGGCTTTTCTGCTTCCCTGTAAGTGCGGGCCAAATAGGTATACTCCTCCTTGATAGCTTCCCCCTGCTTCCACTGCCTATATGCCTTCTTTTTTGCCCTTAGGCTCCCCTGGATTTCCCTGTTTAGCCAAGGAAGTTTTTTGGCTCCTTTCTCCCTTTTCCCTTGTACTAGGATAGTCTCCCTCTGTGCGCGAGGATCGCTTCCTTTAGAAACGACCACCCTTCCTGGACTCCCATCTCACCAATACTCTTCTCCTGCAGTGTGTCATTGACTTCCTGAGCACACTGAAGTTAGCCTTCCTAAAGTCAAGCACTTCCACCCTACTACTTATCTTACCCACCCTACGCCATATGGTGAATTCAGTTGATTGGTGGTCACTGTCCCCGAGGTGACCATGAATCTGCAGCTCCCCTACCAGGTCCTTCCCTGTAGCCAACACCAAGTCCAGTAAGGCATTCCTCCTAGTGGGACCTTATACCTCCTGTGTTAGGTAAAGGTCCTGCACACACGTTAAGAACCTACATGAATGGCTGGATTTGGCTGACTGATCCTCCCAGCAGATGTCAGGGTAGTTTAGGTCCCCCATGACAACCACGTCCCTAGACCGTACGGCCTCTGAGAGCTGTCTCAAGAATTCCAAGTCTAGCTTTTCCTCTTGATGTGGTGGTCTGTAGCAGACCCCCACCACCAAGTCCCTTTCCCCTCAACCTGCATGTATCCTAACCCACAATGCCTCAACTTTCTCCTCCTCTGATCCCATTTTGATTAGGGTAGATGTATAATGCTCCTTTACGTGGAGAGCCACCCCACCCCCTTTCCTACCTACTCTGTCCCTTCTGTACAACCTGTAGCCCTCAATGTGAACCACCCAGTCATGAGCAGGGTCCTACCAGGTTTCCATTAGCCCCACTAAATCAAAGTTATTGTCTGCAAGAAGAAATGTGAGTTCTTCCTGCTTGTTCCCCATGCTCCCAGCATTAGTATAGAGGCACTTGAACCCTCCAAATGGTCCCTTTGGTGCCCCCCTGTTCTGATGCCCAAAGGGCCCCTTGGTACCTACCTGGGGTATACTGCTGCATGTCTCACAGTTTGTAGGTTCTAGACTCTCTCTATCTCCTGCCTTCCCATTCACCATCGTACTTAGTTTAAAGCCTGATGTAGGAAGTCAGCCAACTCATAAAAAAAGAGAGATGAAGCCCATCGCGTCCCAGGAGGTCCCTTGCATGGAAGTGCAGATCGTGGTCCAGGAAGCCAAAACCCATATGATAGCACCAACCCCAGAGCCGCAGGTTGACTTCTCTGACACAGGTGACATGATGCCTACTGTGACCACTGACCAGAAGGATCGATGAGAAGACCACCTGCACCCATGTCTTCCTAAGCCTGGTCCCCAGAGCTCTGCAGTCACTCATGATACAGTCTGGACTACTCCTGGCTGCATCATATGTTCCCACATGGATGAGGACCATGGGATAGTTGTCAGAGGGCCAGATGAGATCAGGAATTATTGTCATGACATCCCAGATCCTGGCTACAGACAGGCAGCAGACCTTGCATGCCATGGGATCCAGATGAAAGATGGTTTCCTCTCTTCCTCTCAGCAAGGAGTCACCCACAATGACACAGCATCTCTTCTTCTGCTTACCTGGCCAGCCCTCAGCTCACTCAGTGATGGAGGCAGGCCCCTCCAGTGCACTTTCCCCCACCGCACACTCCTGCAGTGCAGCCAGGGCCTCATATTTGTTCCCCAACTGCACCAGGGGAGCTGTCTCTGTGGTGAAAGGTCTGGCCCCTGAGGTGACCGTCCTCCACTCACCAGCATCTGCTTCAGGGCATTCCCTTACAGCTTCTCCACCAGGCATCTTGTCCTGCAAAGAATGAAAGTCCATCAATCTCTTCATCAATTGCCCTGATCCCCCACAGGCTGCTCACTTCTTCCTGACGTTTCTTTACCTGCCCCTCCAGGGCCTCAGTCCGGGCATATGTGGGACAGGCAAGGGAACCCCCAGACCCCACACTACTTCCAGGACTCAGACGTCCAGCCAGGCAACCCCCATAGACACGGGACCAGGGCACTGGGGTCTGTCTGGGTGGAGGCCTCACAGAAGCTCCAACCCAGAGGCAGCAGCAGGGCAGGGGCCCTGGCTGCTCTCTGTGTCACCACCCCCATAGTAGCCCCCCTCCTCATTCACTTACCTGGAGTCTTTGTCAGAAGTTCCTGTGTATTCCTGCCCACAACTGGCCTCTGAACTGCCTGCAAACTGCTCCCCTGTTGGCAGTCCCCGGTCACCTGGGGAGTCTCCTTTTATACCCTTCTGAGCCTGGGCTAACTCAGGCCCAGGCAGCAATCACACCGTCAGCAATCCCACAGCAATCAAAAATCAACAGTCACTCAGCACTCACTCCTAGCTTCTCAGAGCACACACCCACCAAAAAAACAGATAGTCAGCTAAACCAAAGGTACAGGCAGCTGGATCACTTACCTTTTCTGGGCAGGATTTAGTGCCTGGCCTGGCTTCTCTCCTCCTTCCTCCCTCCTGTTGCCTCCAGCAACTGCCTGCAAACTGCTCCCCTGTTGGCAGTCCCTGTTCACTGGCACCCTGGTCACATTGTAAGAAGCAATGCAATTTTTCATTGTTCACCAACTCCTTAAACAAAACACATGTAGTCCTTCCACCGGACTAAGATAATGGTAAGCGGAAGAACCCTTGTTGGGGAACTGGACACAGGGTCCAGTGTGTCATTAATTAATGCTAACCTTGTTTCACCTGCAGAAATAGTCCCAGGGAGGACCCTTACCATTCAAGGGGTGGGGTCCCCGCCATTTGTGGTACCAGTAACACATCCCCCCATTGAGTGGAGAGGCTGCGGGGTGTTCATAGAACTGGGCCTGCTGGAAGGGGCTCCTGTCCCCATCCTGGTGGGACGTGATATTATGGAGCTAGAATACCTGCACAGGGAGGAGGGCCACCTCCTAGAGCTAGAGCCCTACCGTGTTAATGTGGTGACTTGTCAACAGAGCAGAAAGGCTAAGGTGGGAGGAGTGGAAACTTCCCAGGGCCTGGTCACCCAATTGGCTACGGAGGCAGAGGGGGAGGAAGGAGAGACTCTGACTCCCTCTGACTGCAAGCAGCCCCAGGCCATTGAGGAAACCAGCGACCCCACAGCGACCTCGAGGTTGGGTTAATTGACAGTCCCAGGGAGGAGTCTGGTCAGTCAGTGGCAGAGGAAACTGAGACTCTTGGGGAGCAGTTAAAGGACATCCCTGAGGGTGCAGGAGCACTCCTTACAGGAGCACCAGAACTCTCTGCCGGTTGCTTAGCTGGGCAAGAGGAGCTCAAGCAGGAGGTTCGGGAGGGCCCCAGCATGGAAGAACTCCAGCAGATGGCTCAGGAGCAAGAGACAGAGTTCACTCCAGATAAGAGGGAACAGGTGGTCTGGGATAATGGACTTCTCTATTGGTTGTGGGTACCAAAGAACCATGCCGAGACCTAGGAACCCTGTCGCCAGCTCACAGTACCTTGGAAGTTCAGACAACATTTGCTTTCCATGGCTCACGATTTATCATGTGCTGGTCACATGGGCAGGGAATGGACATGCCAGCAGCTGCAGGTGAACTTTTATTGGCCCAGAATTCCCCAGAATGTGACAGACTACTGCAGATCTTGCGAGACATGCCAGCAAATGGGCAAAAGTGGGGACAAGAGAAAGGCTCCCCTACAGCCCCTCCCCATCATTGATCAACCCTTCCAAAGAGTGGGTATAGACATTGTGGGCCCTCTGAGGCATCAGACTCATAGAGGAAAGAAATACATCTTGACTCTAGTGGATTTTGCAACTTGGTACCCAGAAGCAATTGCCTTGACCTCCACCGAGGCACTTGTACTTGCTGATACCCTAACCAAGATCTTTCAGCTGGGTTTTCCCTTAGAGATCCTGACTGAAAGGGGTGGGAACTTCCTGGTGAAGGTGATGAAGTGCCTGTGGGAGTGCTGTGGGGTGAAACACCTCAAGACCACAGCCTACCACCCTCAGACAAATGGGCTCATAGAAAGGTTCAATGGGACCTTGAAAGGTATGCTAAAGGCCTATGTGGACTCTAACCCCAATGACTGGGATGAGAAACTTCCACATTTGCTCTTTGCCTACTGGGAGGCGCCCTAGGCGTCCACTGGGTTCTCGCCCTTTGAGTTGATGTTTGGGAGGCGAGTTAGGGGTCCTCTCAATTTGGTGAGAGAAGAGTGGGAAGGGAAAATCTCTTCCACCAAGACCTCCGTGGTAGAATACATGCTCAGCTTTCATCAGAAGCTAACTGACATGATGAAGGTGGCACGAGACTCCTTGGGACAGGCCCAGGAGAAGCAAAGTGCCTGGTATGATGAAAAGGCTCACTTACATACCTTTGAACAAGGTGATAAGGTCATGGTTTTCCTGCCACTAAAGACAGACAAGCTGCAAGCAGCTTGGGAAGGTCCTCATATCATCCTGGACAAGCTGGACAATGTGACCTATGTAGTGGCCAGGAGTGGGAAAAGGCCTAAGACAGTTCATGTGAACATGCTTAAACCACACTTTAATAGAAATGATGTGGTGTTCTAGATTTCCTCAGTAGAAGGATCACCTGAGGATCCAGAGGAGCTGGTCATGTATGGTGACTGGAATGGAGAGGCAGGAGTAGAGGAACTCTGCCTGCCAGACCATCTGCCCTCCCAGGACAAGAACAAGCTGCTCGCAGCACTCAAAGACTTTGGGACAGTGTTCTCCAACTAACCAGGTAAAATGGACCTGGCAGTGCACTCTATAGACACTGGCAGCCAACACCCTATCCAATCCAGGCCTTACCCAGTTAACGAGAAGGTGAAGCAAGAAATAACGTGAGAGGTCACAGAGATGAAAGGGTTAGGGGTAATCCAGCCTTCAATGAGTCCCTGGGCCAGTCTGGTGGTACTTGTCCGGAAGCAGGATGCATCCATGCGGTTCTGTGTGGACTCCCAGAAGCTGAATGCTATTACCACCCCTGATGCTTACCCTATGCCCAGAATGGACACTTTACTTGATCACCTGGGCCCGGCCAAGGTTCTCTCTACTCTTGATCTATCCAAAGGATTCCCAAAAATGGCACTGGATCCGGATGCCATAGCTAAGTCTGCCTTTACCACACCTGTGGGACTATATGAGTTTACAGTTTTACCTTTCAGTATGCGCAACTCTCCTGCATCTTTTCAAAGACTGATTAATAACTTGTTAGAAGGATGTGAGCAGTTTGCCTTGGCTTACATTGATGACATTGCCATCTTCAGTCAGGACTTTGAATCGTACCTGTTTCATCTGACCACCGTGTTAGGCAAGATCACGCAAGCTGGTCTTACTGTGAAAGCCAAAAAGTGCCAGTGGGCACTATCTGAAGTGGCATATTTGAGACATTGTGTGGGTGAAGGTCATATTGCTCCCTTGTGGGACAAGATCGAGGTCATTAAAGACTGGCTGCCTCCACAAACCAAGAAGCAAGTCAGAGCCTTCCTTGGCCTGGCTGGATATTGCAGGTGGTTTGTCCCTGAATTTGGAGCAACAATAGCTCCCCCACATGAGCTGACCAAGAAGGGCAGCCCTGATCCAGTGGTCTGGAAGCAGAGGCGCCAAGAAGTATTTGACACCCTAAAGGCTGCCCTGATCAAACAACCGATCTTGAAGGCACCACTCCATGATAAACCCTTCTACGTAGCCACTGATGCCTCCGACTCAGGACTAGGAGCTGTACTCCTACAAAAGCACCAAGAGACACGGCACCCCCTGGTGTACTTAAACCAGAAGTTAATCCCTTGGGAATAGAACCTGTCATCTATCGAGAAGAAGTGTTTGGCATCATCTGGGCACTGAGCAAGCTGAGGCCCTATTTGTGGGGGCAGCAGTTCACCATCCTATCAGACCATGCCCCACTGCAGTGGTTGCAGACAATGCAAAATACCAATGCCAAGCTTCAATGATGGGTCTAGCAGCTTCAGGAGTTCAACTTCAATGTCAAACACATCAAGGGAAGCCAGAATGTGATAGCAGATGCCCTCTCATGAAAAGACTCTGGGTAGTGAGTCGGACGGACTCAGACCCAGCTGACCAAGCTCTGGTGTGGAAGTTCCTTAATGTGCTTTCATGTTCTATGTGTATTATTGCTATGACCCATATTATGCGTTGTGTAATCTCTCTTTAGGTATGAAAGGTGACCCTTCCAAATGAAACATGCTCATACCCATAGCTCTGTAAAGCTAAGGTGTCCAAGCTGTTAAAGGAGTGGGGGGAAGTGTGGCAGAAAGCCACCTTGTCTCTCCCCAAAGTCTCTGCTCTGTGACAATTTGATAAGGATGGGCCCAGCAGAGAGAGACATCCTTACCCTATCTCTTTAGGTAACCTGAGCTGGACACATTCCTGAGGGAGAGGGGAAACCTGCTCTCTCTGCTTACATGACTAGTGTCACATACCTGAGTGAGGGGCTTCCTTCCTGGTGGGCTAGAGACTGCCCAACAACTAGTGATGTATTTCAAATTGGTTGGATGACAGCCAACAGGTACTGACCTCCATTGGACCAGGTAAATGAGGTCACAAGGGCTATATAAGTTAAGTACTGCCAGGAGGAGGGGGCAGCAGCCATGAGGGAGACTCAGAGACAGAGAAGAGCTGCACCATCTGAAACTTGCCCTCTCTCTCATGATCAAGGAACTGCCTGCCTCCAGAGGGAATGTCCACCTGCCTCTGGATGATACTTGTAAGTAAGCTACCTGAGATCTAACTAGATATATAGCTTGCAGTAACTCAGATGTGAGATCAAAGGCTACCCAGCCACAGGAGTTTGCTTGATGGGATTTCTCTGAGATTGCTCTACCCTGTACCCTATTCTAACCCTACCCTTTGTAACCAATAAAGTTCTCCTTTGTACCTAGCGTGGGAGATTTATTGGGAGTGGGTCTAGCTTATGCCTTGGGGTCTCTTTGGTTTGGCTGACTAAGGAAGACCACTACTTGTGCTTCTGACTGAGGGAAGCATCCCAACTTCTGGAAGTGAATCAAGTACCCTTGAGGGCTACTAGGTCTGTGTTTCCCAGAGTGTGCAGAGCCAGAATCAGTCCAGAGCCCTGGGTGGTGGCAGTGGAACCCCCAGGCCAGCGGGTGTGCTCCAGGAAGGGGGTTGGCCAGACGTGAGGCGCCCCAGGGAGACACTCGGAGCTTGGAAGGTGGTCAGGCACAGTGAGGTGGGCGGCTCAATGCAGGAGCGCCCCCTACTGGCCCGCCACACAGGGGATGATGATTCCAATGAATTATTAATAGCACTTTAGAAGAAGTATCAGGAAATGTAGACAAATAAAATGGTGCTATCATATTTTGTTTCTTTTTACAGTCTCAAAGCATCTCTTTGTTGCTTAGGTAGGAAGCTGCTGCAGGATGGAATTGCCAAGAGTTCAGTGTTGTTAGAAATGTTCTTGGCGTGGATGTAGGCATCTGCTTTCACTTTCATAGACTGAGCCCATATTTTCTTATGAGACTGCATGGCATTTTCTCTGAGGGGAAATAAAGTTCCATTATCACTATTTCTATGGCTATTTCTAACATTGTTTTCACAGGTGAAATAGAGATACTTTGAACCAAGTCCTTCCCCCCCCAAAAAACAAAAAAACCCAAAAGTCCCCAGCCACCATAGGTGTTTTAGTTGTCCCTAGCCACCATAGGCACTCTACATTTGATTATGAAAAAAAAAACAACTAGATGATCAACTCTGGAGATTACTAGTGTCACAACCCAAAGTTGTGATTTTTGTTTTTGCGTGTGCTTTGGCACCACTGAATTATGTTCCCGCTAAAATTGCAGCTTCTTTGCACTGTGGAGTTTTCTGCTGCAGAGGAAAACCCCGGTGCAAGGGAGAATTTCCCGCCAATTTGTAGCTTTCTTTGCATGGTGCATTTCTTTTTCAGCTAAAAAATGCTCGGTGCAAAGAGTTCCTGCCATTTGTATGCTAATTCGAGCCCCATTATTGGCTTGCGTTAAATTATTCACACGTGGCGGCTAGTGATTGGCTTGCTAGCCATATAAAAGGCTTGGGTGGTTTCCGCCCAAGTTGGAAAAAGAGAACTTGAAAAATTTAGAGAACTCCGAGGAGAGCCCCCTCAAGTGAGGACTCCACGAACACCAGGAGGAGGAGACTTCACGCTGTATGAAGATCTCTAAGCGCTGCGGAGCCTATTGAACCCAGCGCATTTCAAGCAGGCAACAGGGGTCTGATCAGCCTCTCCCCGTCGCCGATAGATTCCTAGACTTATCCCTCCCCACGCGCAAAAGAACCGGACCCACGGAGCCTAGCAAACTTCGTGTGGGTGAGTGAATAAAAGGATCCACGGAGCCTAGCAAATTTCGTGAGAGAGCCGAGCTTGTCGTAGTCCTCAAATAAGGATTTAATCGGAGCTGTGCCTGGAAACTGTCCAGCCTACACCGCGACCATCTTTGGTGTAAGTAAACAATCTTGAATCAACCATTACGCATCTGTGCCTAATTCCAGCGTGTCGCCTGTTCTCTACGATCCAGCATGCCTGGACTGCTGGCCACAGCCCGTGCATAGCACAAAAGGGCCCCGATCGCTCTCCGCCGTCCGCACATGGCAACGAGGGTGGGATCGGGAGACGGCCCGCACAACTAGAAGGTGTGTTAGAAACATAGGAACTGAAGGAACTACCAGGCTCATCAAATCCAGTCCCCCAATCACAGTCAACCATGTGATAGGCAGCAAGTCAAATCTGTACTTTTCTTTACATATGTTAAGTGCCACTTGCACATACATAGAAAAAAATGAATAAAAATAGGCATATCTTTACATTTTGGAAGCAATATAAATCCTCAGATTTTAGGTTGCAAGGCAAAATGTAACTCAGAGTTTAGAAAGAACCCTTTTTTATGGGGAGATTAGCCAGCATCTATGAGTATCAGGTTTCTTGAAGTATTTGAAGTTCCTGATACCAGCCACTACCTGAGACTGGACTAGGTTGATCACTGGTGTTAACCTGAGGTCCAAAACTTACAGTCCTGAGAAGAAATATAAAATCTTCACATGTGCATATGTTGCATGTGAAATATGGACTGCTCTAGCGCTGCTTTGAGCCTACTTTGTCTCAACACGGAACATATTCTTTCATTTTCTCTGAAGCCAAGGGCCTTCTTCACTCCATGGTTCTCCACAGACTTTCAGATATATGGTGTCTGCTTAAGTGTACCACTGAGATGTAACCTAACCCACTAAAAATATGCTAAAGAGCAGAAAATTCTCTTTATAATTGGCTGTACAGTTAGGATCCTGATGATGAAACTAGTGTTATGGGAACCCAGTACAGAGGTAATAATACCTTGTATCCTTACTTGTTACTGGTGTCCCCAAGTGCCTCAGTAATAGCCATGAACCCAATCTTTTTCCTGCTACCCTCCTTAACTATTATAATCCAATCACAGTTCATTGCCCAAGCATGGAAGAGTCAATCATTTCTCTCCTAGTTTTACCACCTGTCCCAGCTGAAGTGATTACAGCATTCGTATTTGATTGGCAGGCTATCAAATAGGCTGCTGCTCTTAGAGGCTTCAGTCAAGTGGTCTTAGCTCTTCAAAGATTCTTGCATACAATCTATCTCAGCTCCAGACTATATGGCCTCAAAGCAGCTGCTGCATCAGCTCAGAACTTCAGAGAGGTCCCTATCATGGGCAACTGGTGCCCGTTGAGTCTGGGGGGGCATCTGCAGAAGTTACTGGCAGTGGCAGGACCGGGACTGGTGAGCCCCTGCAGAAGCCGCCATGGCCCTGGCGGGGGGGGGGGGGGGGTACATACCCCTCCTCCCATGCACTCCCTACATGTTACATATGGTCCCCATGGAGCCTTTATCGATTTGTAATTCTCAGGCTGTTGTGAGCTGCCTATCTTCTTGTTCACTAGCTGGTGTTAATAGTCAGTTCTTTACTCTTTTAAGTCTTCAAGGCTCAAGGTTTGTGTTTTCTCAGTAGGAAAAACTAAGGCCCAAATCCAAAAAAGGACTTTAGACTGGCACCACTGAGCATCTAAGCACCAAATAATTAGGTTCCCACCTCCAGACATGGACTCCACAAAGCCAAGTTATGCACCTAAGCTCCATAAACTCGTAATGAAGAGACTTCTGTGATTAGGACTGGAATTCACAGCACTCAGAATGCTAAGCAGAGGAGACCAATAAGCCAGGATGTAGGAAGAGAGAAAAAAGGTGTATCTCAAACCTCTTTCCCACAGGTAAGCAGCAATTAAATGACTATATGGAGACCTGATGTCTGTGCCTTTGTGAAACCGGCTGAAACTCCACCAAGACTTAGGTGCCACCCCTTTATGATTGGCTGTTCCTGACTCCAGAGTCTGAAAGTCTCCAAAAGAGGAAGTGCCATTCTGTTGCTCCCTCTAAGTCAGTACCCAGGGTCCATGCCCCTTTTCTCCCCACCCACCCCACAGTTACACTACTGAATTGGTCTTATATACTTAATACACAGAGTACTTAGTGAATAACAGCAACAGCATGAACACATCCCAAGATATATGAACCCAGAAAAGAGTTATGATATCAGAGTTCAACAAGTGTAACAGTTAAGGATGGAGCGATCATGGCTGACATTAACTATATATAAGATGGTAGAATGGTTCTGAAGATAAAGGAAGAAAAGAGTTAACAACAAAGCCAAAACCACTCTTTAGCCAAACTGACTGCAATGGGACAGCTTGTGGAGCTGGATATTATTCAACATAAAGAAAAATATCACTCTGATTCTCAGTTAACATTTCTTTAACTTGATTCTGAGCAATACAAAAAAGAGTGAAACAAAGGGGCATTTATAACAAAATAAATGCATACATGATCAAATATGGAAAACAGACCAAACATGATAAGAAGGATTCTTGAAAAAGGCTATAACCCCATGAGCTTGAAGTGTATTCTGAACCTCCACAAACCATTCTCCCAAGAAGCATAACTCCAGTACCATCCTCTTAGTACCTCTGCAAGAAAAGGAGAAAACTGAGAGGAAGATGACTTCCCTCTTCAAGGCACACATCAATCAAACTAATGCAAATTTAGAAAATATGGATTCATTTTGGTTTAAGCCTCAGCTGAGAATTACATTAGACTGTGTGGGTAAAGCAGTTCTGCTTATCCCATGCAATAATTCATCCTGTCCTTCACAAAGATGAAGTAAGCAAAATGTTGTTAGCTAAACAGTGGCAACAAACATTACTTTAAACATATTCATCAATGCAAAATATAGGGAGCAGAACAGAACCTTGAGGAGCATTATTGGTGAAAATGTACTGGAATAGGTTCAGGTATATAAAGCTAACTGGCCTTTTTAAAGCAAATAAGTATTAACATGGTGCCAGAGAGGCCAGCAAATGCTTGAGTCACATGATTATCATAAGCCAGCAGCAGTCCTAATAAAACTAAAAAACCAACTCATGCCAGGATCAGCCTGGCAAAAAAAAAAGGCAGAAAAGACCTCTCTAATTACAATTTCAATAGTATAACAGGGCCTGAAGTCAGACCCCAAGTATTTCACTGGCATTTTCTGCAAAAATACAATTGTACCTTTTCATATGTAACCCCTTTACATTTTTTTAACAAATAAGGTACATTGAAAATAGGTGATGGGATCCTTGATTGAACGTAGCCTTTTATTTTACTGAGCAATAATTCTTCATGAACTGGCAGGTAGATTATTTGTATGATGATGAAGGAAGCTTGTCCAAATACACTCATAAAAAGTAGAATAAGCTTCCCCCAGTGTTTAAGATTTTAAATCAGAGTGTGGAGGGTAGTCAGGGGAATTAAATCCATATCTCAGGGCAATGTACATAATGGTTTGTTACCTCAGGAACCTGAAACTTATTGTATCCCCAACTGATTTCTCACACACCTCTACCTGGAGCAGGGATAGATGCCTGTCCTGGCTCACCAGCCTTGCTGTGGCAATTCAGGGTCCTGACTTCCAGTTCTCTAGTGACAAGTTACAGCTGTGCAGGTGGGGGACAGTCAGAGAAGGTTTTCAGTCTTAAGGTGTGACTGCTCCAAACTCGAGCTAGCACTAACACTGATCAACATCTGATCAGCTCAAAGTGCAACATGCAACAAGGCCCTAGCTATACTGTAAACCTATACTAGAATTTCATAGCTCAATTTTTTTTTTTTTTAATTTCTACCATGGACAAAGTGCCTGACTGCGATACTCTTATTCACAATTAATAAGTTACACTAGGAAAAGTTCCACTGGACTTGGTGGGAAATTACAGATTGCTAGACTACCCAATGTAAGTCCTAATATTACAAACTAGCCACAAATAACTGCTCAAATTTTTAGAAGATTAATATTTTTTGTTTTGGTTATTAAGAAGTGAAAGTAGTGTAGCAAACTTACCTTTTGAGCTCTAGGTGAGGCCTGGGCTCAAGATTCTGCCATTCTGATTGGCGGAGCCCATCCACCAGTCAGAAGCAAGCCAGAGTAAGTAACTCCATGCCCTTTCCCTGAAGGGAGGGGGCAAGAAGGAGTCTGGACCTGGTTTGAAACTGTCTTGCCAGGTCCAGAGAACTTTGGGGGTGGAGCCCCTGAAGCGTACAAAAGGAAAGCATGCTTGGCACACTGGAAAGAGAAATGCAGCAAGGGATGGCGAGGAGAGAGGAGCTCCAGAGATGACCATCCTCAGGACCCCACCTGAGCCTTGACGGTGCATGGATGAGTGTAAGGTGATCAGACTGTAGGAGCCACTCAAGGCAGCTTGACCCTGCAAACCCAGCAAGGAGCTGGGTAGATGGTGCATGGATCGACACATGGAGAGCCGGCCTTGGGAGCAGCTTGAGGCTGCTTGGGCCCCTCCAGGTGCGCAAGTTCGCACATGGAGAGCTGGCCCTGGGAGCAGCTTGAGGCTGCTCAAGTTAGCCCTGGCTCTTGGCCAAGTAACTGGAGCCCCACAGTGTGGCTCCATCTTAAACTAAAACAGCCCCAGTGCCCAGAGCAGGGCCCAGGAAAGAGAAGGACCCCTGGTGTGAGGACGGGGAACTGGAGCCAGTAAGGGCTCAGCTCCCATGGGAGCACCCGGGTTGCCCAGTGTAGGGCCCCAGGCCATTGAGAGGAGCCAGAGGTGCCACCAGAGAGAGGTCATCATGGGACTGGCCACCAGGGGATGAGCCTTGGCTGCTTCAGAATGGGAGCATGAGTTGCTGGGGAAGCAGGTCCCCCAGGGGAGGTGGACTTGGGAGAGGAGGGGCTGTCACCTCCACCCTCCTCCTTTGTGGGAGGGGGCATGTCCAAATCCCAGGGGGCTAAAAGGGAGGGGCTCCAGGGAACACCCCATGGCTGTGCTGAGTGCACCCCCTTATTTTGTGATTGTTGTTGTTTTGTACTGTAGAGATTAATATAGTTATGGGTACTCTTTAAGGGAATTTATATACGTTTATCCTTCTTCATTGCCTATATGTGTTTATTGCCTATTATCGGAACATACCTGTATTGTTGCCTGTGTACATCTATGGTATTGCTACCTCAGCTTACCTGGGTTATCTAAATTGTTGCTCATATGTGTTTATTGTGTTGATGCCTTGACTTACCTGTTCCAAAGTGTTAATGCTTATTCTGTGCAGAGGGGTTAATTATTGCATAAGTTGTGGATCACCCGGCTCATGTTTTTGCATTCCCTCGAAGTGGTACAGTATGTTGATCACAGGTTATTGTATATGGTGTCTGTGAGAGTTAAGCTACACCCACAAAATAAATCACTATCTCTTGTTTTAATATGAACTGGTTAATTTCCTTTATTTCTCACCTGCCACAACTCTGAGGGAATAAGGTACAGTCCTGAGAGATGAGGAAGATACCGTGTCTGTGGTTCAACAAAAATAACTCTTCTGCACAACTATTATGTCCCTCTTAGATAAATAACATCTTATATATATTCAGTTCCCTCTCTCTTTGAGAACTCTCAATTTCTTGGTTGCTTGCCCCGTTCTCCTCCGCATGGGTCCCAAGCAAATAGCAATCCTAGGTCTCCTTATATTTATTACTGATATCAAAATTGTGGGGTTCTCTTCTCTTTGTTAGTTTTCATTTATTCTCATTCCTTTCTCTTAATTTTAAGTCTCTGGGGTGTTACTCGATGTGTTCAGGTATCAGACTCACTGACTCAAAGTCCTCCTTTATTAACTCACTTCAGCTTCCCAGGTAAGTCTCTCTCCAGGACCCTTCTTAAATTCCCTTTTCTCTTTCTTGTAGTTTCTCTCTGTTTCTTCTGGGTTGCTTTCTTCTCTTTTTCCAACTAAATCTGGGTTACTTCCTCTTTAAATCCTTCCTGCCATCTGCTGTCTCTCTCACAGTGGGCACTCTCTCCCCTCTCCCTTCACATGTGCTGCTCTCTTTGTTTCTGTTTTCCTCCTGATCTCTCTCTCCCCCATCCGGGTAGCCCCGCCCCTTTTCTCCTGAGAGAGGCTGCCAAGGTAAGTTTTCTGCTTTCCTTCACTCCCCCAAACTTCTGTGATGGGGCAGACTTGGTGCCCCGTCACACAGTCAAATACTAATGTTACTGTAAATATTTAATGATTCTTATTCATATTTATTTATTGTAGCAATACATTTGTATATACAGTAAAAGCTCTGTTATCTGGCACCCCCTGGGAATGGGGGATGCCGGATAACAAAATATGCTGGTTAATTAAGTGGCCTGAACAGGTGCCCCTTTGCCTGTTTGGGCTGCTGCGTCTTCCACTGCATCTGGGGCATCGCCGCCCCTCCTGCAACATCACTGACCCTTCTACCAGCTTGTAAGGTGCCAGTTACTGGAAATTTTACTGTAGTTAAGTGCTTGGTCTTGGCCTGGCTCTGTAGAGAGGAGAGGGAACTGCTCCCAGGTGGCAGGGCCATCTCTCAGCACTCTTGCCTGACCACCCCATCCCTTCCACTGGCAGACAGGGAACATCCCAGGCTACATTCGTTTTGTTGTTCTTCACCAGAAATTAAAGCCTTGGTCCATTTCAGCTTCTAATGCTTTGAAGTCATTAAAGTCAAAGTCATCTTCCAATTGAACGTAATGTTTGTCCATAACAGAAATCAAACCTGTGAAAAAAATAACTATAAACAAGTAATATAGAAAAAAAATAATACAATTTCCAGCTGTATTCAAGTGGTGATCCAGGTGCTAACTTGCCCAACACCACTGCAGATGGAACCAGAGACTTTACAAGCTAAAAACATGAGCTGTAGCAGCTTGAGCTACAGCTTTTTAAGCATGACTATGACAGACTTATTTCTTCTGTAGATCCACATCACCTGCAACCCATTGCAGTTAAGGATGATTGAGCTGCCTTATCTGTGGGTCCAAAGGTAGCTGACAAGGCCAATCTGGATTGAGAGGTTCTATTACAACTCGGGCATGTGTTTCCGTGCAGAGTGGGTGACTGGATTCTTGGTTTGGTCCATCACACTGTGTTTCTGCCACTCCTGCTTTTCTGTCTCCTGTTGACATCATATGGTGTTTCAAAGTACTGAGATCCTTGCAGCCTACTCTTCCTCCATTTGGACTGGCCCTGGGTGATAGTCTCCCATGAGTTGATGTCAAAATTGCATTTTTTGAAGTTGGCCTTGAGGACATCCTTGAAGTGCTTTCTCTCCCCTCCTCTTGAGAGTACACCTTGACTGAACTGGGAGAATAGAACTTGCTTCAGGAGTTGGACATCTGGATGATGTGGCCAGCCTAGAAAAGCTAGCACCAGATGATTATCACCTCAAGGCTCGTGGTGTTTTCTTGCAAGAGGAAACTAATGTCGGTGGGTTTGTCTTCCCATTGGATTTAAAAGATCTTCTGCAGGCAGCATTAATAATACTTCACCAGTGACTTGAGGTGTCTCCTGTGTGTTGTCCATGTCTCAGCTCCGTACAGTAAGGTAGGGATCACAACTGCTAGGTAAACCATAAGCTTGGCTTTGAATCTGATGTTGCAATCTTCAAACATTCATTTCCTCAGGCACCCAAAGGCTGCACTTGCACATTTGAGAAGATGTTGGATTTCTTTGCTGATCTGAGGCTTCTGTGGGAGGGGGCTTCCCAAGTATAGGAAAAACTCAAAGTTCTCCAGAGTCTCACCCTAAATTTGAATTTCTGGAGCTGGGGACTGCTCATTAAAAACTTGTTGATGGAGAACCTTAATCTTTTGAATGTTAAGCATCAGTCCCATTTTTTTCTTGTGTGCCTCGGTAAAGATGTCAATGCTTGCCTTAAGATCTGCTTCCAAGCGAGCACATACTATAGTATCATCAGAGTACTGGAGCTTAATGATTGAGGTCAAGATAGCCTTGGTTTTGGCTAAGAATTGACTGAGATTAAATAGCTTTCCATCCATTTGGTAGTTTAGCTCCACTTCAAATTCATATAGATCCAGATAGGGATGATCTGAAAGTATTACACATTTATCAGTGACTTAGAACAGCAAAGCAAACATGCTCAACTATTAGAGAACTCCAAAGCCTTGATGGTTTCTTGCTTAAAGTGGCTTTTGCTTCTTCCCAGAATTTTGTGCTTCCCCCAAGATTAGTATATTCAATATAGGCAACAGAAAATTATCAATAAAATTGGCTAGAGCTTGTTTGAGAAAAGACACAGCAGGTGTGTTTAAATGTGCACACAACTGTGCACAAATGACTGCATAAAAACTGCCATTACTGCACAGTCCCAGTGGCACATGGGTCATTTCTGACCCTACTGCACAGTAGCAACATTGCTACTGCACAGTAGCATCAGCTTCATGGTTCATGCCTGCTGATGCTACGTCACCATAGCATCTCATGTAGATACACCCATTGTGACATAACAGAACAGCTTGCTCTGCCATAGCCTCTTCTTTACTTTTTCTGTGGACAATTGATATCCACCAGTAGCACTGTCAATTGTCACCTTTTACAAATACCATATTCGCTGTTGAAATATGGTAAGGAAGGTATAAAATAATTCTAAAACTAAGGCCATCTCACTTTCCTATTTTTCTTTGCTGCTTTTATCTGGGGAAAAAAAAATCATCCTTTGTAATAAAATGCTTTCCTCTCACCTTTAAGAAATATTCTTAAATCATAGAAAATTAGGGCTAGAATGGACCTCAGGACGTCATCTAGACCAAACCCCTGCTCAAAGCAGGATGATCCCCAACTAGATCATTACAGCCAAAGCTTTGTCAAGCCAGGCCTTAAAAACCTCCAAGATGGAGATTCGATCATCTCTCTAGGTAACCTGTTCTAGTGCCTCACCACCCTTCTAATAATAAAGTTTTTTCTTAATATCCAACTTAAGCCTCCTTTGCTACAGCTTGAGGCCATTGCTCCTTGTTCTGCCACCTATAACCACTGAGCCAGTCTAGCTCCATCCTCTTTGGAACCAGACTACAGCTAGTTAAAGACTGCTATCAATATCCCATTCAGTCTTCTCTTCTTCAAACTAAATAAGCCCAGTTCCCTTAGCCTCTCCTGAGAAGTCAAGTTCCCCAGCCCCTGAACCATTTCATTACCCTCTGATGGACTCTCTCTAATTTGTCCACATCCTTTCTGTAGTGGGGGGCTCAAAACTAGACACAGTACTCCAGATGTGGTCTCACCAGTGCAGAATAGAGGGGAATAAATCCTTTGCTCAATCTACTGGTAACACTCCTACCCATGCAGCCCAGTATGCTGTTGGCAACAAGGGCACACTGCTGATTGATTACCAGGTATTGTCCACTGTAACCCCCAGGTCCTTTTCTGCAGAGCTGCTACTTAGCCACTTGGTCCCAAGCCTGTAGTGGTGCATAGGGCTCTTCTGTCCTAACTGCAGGACTTTACAGTTCTCCTTATTGAACTTCATAACTTTTCTTTTGACCCAATCCTCCAATTTGTTTAGGTCACTCTGAATCCTAGTGCTGCCCTCCAGCATATCTACTACACTCCCCACCTTGGTGTCATCTGCAAACTTGCTGAGGGTGCACTCCATCCTGTCTTCCAGATCGTTAATGAAGATATTGAACAAACCTGGCCCCAGCATTGACCCCTGGGGCACTCCACTTGATACTGGCTACCAAATAGACATTGAGCCATTGATTACCACCTGTTGTGCCTGACAATCCAGCCAGCTTTCTACCCACCTTATAGTCCATTCATCCAACCCATACTTCCTCAGCTGTTTTGCAAGAATGCTGTGGTAGACAGTATCAAAAGACTTGCTAAAGTCAAGGCATATCACATCCACTGCTTTTCCTGCATCCACAGAGACTGTTATCTCATCATAGAAGAGAATCAGGTTTTTCAGGCATGAGTTACCCTTGGTGAATCCATGCTGACTATTCCTGATCACTTTCTTCTCCCTCAAGTGCTTAGAAATGGATTTTTTGAGGACCCACTCCATGATCTTTCCAGGGACTGAGGTGAGGCTGACTAGTCTATAGTTTCCTGGATCCTCCTTCTTCCCTTTCTTAAAGATGAGCACTATATCTGGCCTTTTCCAATCATCTGGGACCACCCCATATCACCATAAATTTTCAAAGATGATGACCAGGAGCTCTGCAATCACATCAGCCAACTCTCTAAGCACTTTTGGATGCACTGCATCTGGCCCCATGGACTTGCACACATCCAGATTTTCTAAAT
Organism: Alligator sinensis; assembly: GCF_000455745.1. NCBI lineage: Eukaryota > Metazoa > Chordata > Crocodylia > Alligatoridae > Alligator > Alligator sinensis. The sequence continues at coordinate 3,288,728 of NW_005841913.1, forward strand.
ATTTCATAACCTGTTCTTTCACCACTGAGGGCTACTCACCTTACCCTCAAAATATGCTGCCCAGTGCAGTAGTCTGGGAGCTGACCTTGCCTGTGAAGACTGTGATAAAACAGACATTGAGTACTTCAGCTTTTTCCTCCTCATCATCTATCACTAGGTTGCCTCCCCCATTCAATAAAAAAAACACATTTTCCCTGACCTTCTTGTTGCTAACATACTTGTAGAAACCTTTCTTTTTACCCTTCATAGCACTTGCTAGCTGCAACTCCAATTGTGCTTTGGACTTCTGAATTTCATCTCTGCATGCCTAAGCAATATTGTCCCCTAGTCATCTGTATCTCTAACTGGGTCCTAGCAGCAGGGCAAGACCTGTCAGAACAGTTATATGTATATATTGTAAAACATATATTAATAAAAAATGCTAAGCCCAACTGGTCACTTACCACATTTGCTATTCTTCCTGCACGTCAGGATGGTTAGTTCCTGTGCTTTCAGAGAGGTGCTTATAATTAGATCATCTAGTAAGCAAAATTAAAAGAAACTCTTAAACAAATTATCAAAAAAATCTAAAATGTCTACTATGTCTCCTTACAACCTTTATATGAGCAGGAACATTAATTATGTAAAAATAATTATTTCAAATATTTAAACTATATAGTATAGCTCTTCACGGATTTAAAATGTTTGTCCATAATTAAATCTCTATCCTTGAATGTCATAGCCAAAGCCAGGTTTTGCTGAAATAATTTGATCTAGCTGAATCACTTTAAAGACTACAACTAAGAAAATTAAAACCTGATTTTTTAAAAATACTTTTACTTGGATCCCTTTTATATGTTTTCTTTTGCAGTCATAAAGAAGTAGCACACAAGCTTCCCTACTTTGTCCATCTGATTGGCTTCTACCTGTGCCAATGTGCCACCTCCAGCTTTGAGAGGCTAGTTTCTTGAATTAACTGCTAAAATGGCCAACCAGGGTGCCAAGCAGTGCTATCTTTTGGGTGGATTCTCCTTATGTGGATGCTCATTAATTAGGAAAATGGACTGCCTTCACACACATACCTCAAAATGGCTTTCAGGTTACTGTGACATTAATATGCTGGTTACAAACTAATGATTGTTTCCCATTAAGAAAGTAAGGCTCTTCTAATTTTTTAAAGAAAAGCTCATGGAGGGAGAAAATTTGAACAGAAAATATTCACATCATAAAAGATAAGAATCCATGTAGCTATTCTCCCCTTGAGAGAGAGATTATTAGCTTTGTGTATCAGGGCAAAGTCATATTCTAACAGGGTCAGTCAGTTTTAGGATCCACTAAGAAATCAGAAGTTAACTCTAGAGAGAATCAGCCTCTTCTCTGTGATGGTCTGAGTCCTTTTCTGAGTGTCAATAGATGCCCACCCCATTTCACCACAGAAGGTCAATTATAAAACCAGAGTGAGGAAGGACTCTTACCAGAATTAACCATTGTGGGGTTTTGGTTGGAGATCTATATGATCCAGAAATGTCATAAGTCATGCTGCTTCTCTGTGGTGAAATGCTGTTTACTCCCTCCCATTCCAGAGTAGACTAGGGACAGACATTCAAAAAGACTTAGCCCGAATTGATTCAATCTTTGCAGGTTAGTCTAACCTGGCTAAGCTGAACCAGTTTGCAACTGTACAGCCATTCCCTCTGGACTGAGAAAATGTAGGCACATGCCAGCAGTGACTTAGGCTAGAAGCCAGGGGGCACTTGAGTACTGAGATAAGGTGGGGGGGCATGTCCAGGCCCTGGTAGGATGCTCTGATTAGGGACCAGAGAGGGACCGAGCAGGGAGTTGATAACACATTATTTAACACCCCATCTAGAAAACAAAAGCTTCTCTCATTAGTTCAAGCTCTTCTTCAGCAGCTTTTTCCAAGGAAGGAGCAGAGGGACATTACCAGCTGACCTGCTGATTAGCTCTGAAAAGCCCTAAGCAGACATTGTCCTGTCTGCCTTTGTCCTGTCTGCCTTACATGGACACAACACAGCATTAGTTAGTATACCACATGCTGGCTATGGTCCGGTCCATGCTGTGGGAGAGGGGAGGGAGAAATCCCTGCTTGAGCAGGGAGTGATTGGGTGGGGGGCAAGGGAAAGCCAAGCAGATGCTCCTGTTCCTGCAGCCCTCACTGGAGCTTCAGCTAGGGAGCAGAGGGGCTGGGCCAACCCCACTCTGGAGCAGAGAGCCCAGCTCAGGGTTGCAATGTATCTGGGATGATGGGGGATGCTGGTTTAAGTTAAACCAGGAACAGGTCTGGGACAGACATTTCATAAACTGGTTGGACCCAAATCAGTTCAGTCTGATACAACATTCAACCAGGTTTATCTCAAACTGGTTTCTGCCATTTTCAGACTGATTTAAACTTTATGTGCACTGAACATCTGTTCTGTTACAGGTTTGAACCAGTTTCTGATCACCTAAACTGGTTTATTTGTAATGTCTGTCCCTAGCCGTATGGATTAGGGATAAAATATAATTGTCTTTGAGTGCTGCTAAATCTGGTTAGTGGTGTTTATAAAAAGATTAAAAAAAAACACGTCTGGTTAGTGTTAATAAAATAATTAGTATAAAATGAGTATGAGTGTGTGTGCGTGCATGTGTGTGCATGTTATGTATGTATGTATGTATTGATATAATGAGTGTGAAAATGCTTCCATCAATGGTTAGATAAACAAAATTTTAAAAAAAGAAATGCACAGAGCAGAGAGAGAGCATATGCTTCAGTAAGATACAAATGATAGTCTTTGTCTCCTAGAAGATATCATCACACAGGCAGGCTGACATTCACAGAGGGATGGATACTATTCACCACTCAAATCCATGCTAAAAATACAACACAATACATTGTTGAGGAGGTGGGAGGAAAAGAGCAAACAGCAGCAGCATTCACACTGCTATACAAGAAGTGCCTTGTTATGAGGTTAGGGAATTGAAGAACACTGATGCAAGTGGCACTGTTTGACCTCATTGTACTCTTGTTCAGATGGGTGTGCTGGTAGGTCAGTAGCCTTTACACTGCTACCTCCACTTTACATGATGAGTGACTGTTATTAAGTGAGACATATTAGCTACTGAATGAAACCCCACCGGAGACACATTAAGAGAAGGGTCATACAGGTGATTTTTTTTTCTCTTTGTGTGTCTTCAGTAAAAAAGAGACTTAAGCCAGGCTCACACTGTGCCAGGCCACAGCACCTTCAAACATACTGTGTTGCTCTGTATGGGCCACTCTTTAAATTGAAACTGGCATAGCTGTATCTGTATGGTCTTTTGGGTTAGTTAGTTAATCAAGTGCAAATTTGCTCACCCCATGCTGATTAGCCAGCCTGTATCACTGCATAGATGTAACTATACTTGGGGACCTACTTAATTCATGATTTCATGGATTTTGCAGGAACCACAAAATCCACAATTGTCCGTGAAATCAATTAAAAAAATTATAATAAAAATAAAATTCTGGCTCTCCAGTGGGAGCTACCATTCCTTGCTACCTTGCAGCCCTTCTGGGAGGATAAGGCACAAGCTGTCAGGGAGGCATTAAGGGCAGCCAGCATCTAGGCCACCGCCTTATCTTTCCTCCCCACCAGGGTCTCTCTGCCAATCAGCAGTGAGGGGTGGGGCCACTGGGAAATGCCCATGAAATTAACTCTCCATGCCACAACCAAGCTGCAAAAAAATTCCTTTGTCTAGCTGTGAGCTAAGTCACTAGCTATACTGCTTCACATCTAAGAGGCAACCCAAGCAGATCAGAGCAGGGCATATTTGTTGGTACCACTGCCTGGCACACTACCTTTGCTATATAGACACAATTATGTAACCATACCCTTTAAAAAAAATATTTCATATGCAAATCTTTGATTGATATTCAAAACACAGGATTGCAAAGTTGCACCCAGGATAGAAGCATTATTGCGAAATGGGGCAGAACAAGAAATCATCCATGGGCATTATTGAATTCACAATATGGATTTTAAAGGGATTAGGCTGTTGACCCCAGTGACACTCCAGGTGTTCACTGTCTTGTTCATCTCAATTGATCTAAACAACCCACTGATTAACTTTCTTAGTAGCATGCCCTTTCTTTCTCTCTTTCCTTATAGTATGTATTTTCATACCCAGGCTGCTGTCTACGAAAGCTCATGCCTCTGAACCAGTCAGTCTTTAAGGCCACATCTAGATGTACACAGGCATGCACTTGCAATGGCACAAAGAGTAGTGGCATCAATTTTTGCTGCTACATTATGCCACAGTGCACACCCCTGTATGCATGCTTTATAGCAGGACATATTGTCCCACTGTGAGCAAACTGGCCTTTCCCAGATCCTCCGGCTCCTGGCATGGTGGAGCAGCAGGAAATCCCAAAAGCAAATTTTGTCCCCATGTGCCAAACTTGCAGTGCAGGGCACATTTTAGTGTTCTATGAATGCAGTTTGTGGCACCACAAAGAGGTTTATGGCACCACAAACTGCACACCCCTGCTCGTCTGTACATGGCCTAAGGTGCCACCCTGCCTTACCTTCTGCCTGACTTCAGACCAGGGGCAGCAATCACCGGTAGCTTGAGGGAGATATAGCCACCCCAAAATTTACCTTAGCCCCCCCCATAGCCGCTCCTATCCAAGTCCCCCACATACCCCTCAGGCTACTGCCACTCACCCCACACAACTGAGCTCGCCCTGCTCCTGCCTGCAGCCCACAGAGGTGCAGTGCTCCTGGCCTGGCCAAATAAGTATATTTGGCCAGAAGATGTATAGTGCAGCCCCTCAATTTTCTGTCTAGCCCACTTCAGCCCCCCACCAGGAAGAGGCTGGTACTGCCCCTGCTTCAGCACCTCTAGGAAAATGGTGCTAATTATGTTTTACATTGGCATATTTCATATACAACAAAAGATTTGCTAGTGGAGACCACGGTTTGAATATATGGGTTTGCTTTCTTTTTCCCTGTCCTCTCATAATCAGGGCTATTGCATGCCATACATCCACAAGACACACTGAGGATAATGAAGGCCGATTGCTTGTGTTCCCGAAAGGCTTTTACATGCAGGTTCCATCTTATCATCTTGTTCAACTGATCTGTGTAGCCAGTTAGAGAGATTGTGGGCTGTATGAGCTGCAATGTCATCTGTAAACTGTTTACTATTATCTCAGTCTATTTTATTCAAGCCTCAATTCTATAGGCTCATTACTTTCTAGGGATCAGGCAAAGATAAGATGCTGGAGCAAAACAAAGCAGATAAGATAGTACTGAAGCTTAGTGGTAGGGAGAAGAAGTAATGCAATGGGTTGGGATCCCAGTTGAAAAAATGTGCGCCAGCATTTCACTGATATAGTTTTAAACCTTGGGGCTATGTCAAAGTATCAGTGCTCCTGATTTTGAAGACGGCTGCAATGAGTGTTGCTTCTCTAATTAACTGTAGCTGGCCTGAAGAAAGACAACAAACTCCTCTTCAGTTCAGAATTTACAACATATGTTTTATCATATTCAAGTTTAAAAAATGTAATGATTGTGACACACAGGAGGACAGCTGAAATATGATTACTCCCTAGCCCCATTCCCTTATAAAAAATCTGTGCTGATTTCACTGGCTCCATTTCAGGTCAATACAATACAATACTAGTTAGAACTATCCTCAAAGTCAACTTTGTCTGAGTCAGTCTCTGAGGTCACCTGCTCAGAGTCTCTGAGGTCACCTTTTAACAGCAGCTTTCTCTTCCTTTGTGTCTGACATTCAGGATTTTAGAAGACTTTCTAGAGCCTTGAAGTCTGAGACAACAGCTATTTGAGCTGTAACCTTGTAAACCTTGTTCCAGTCAGCTGAGTGGTTCTTAGCATAGGCCTCAGGAGTTCAAACACTCTATGGGCACATCTACACCTGTTATTAGTGCACATGAATAAACTCTGGGGCTTATTGAGAAGGGCCACTCGTATGGTTAAGGGCCTACAGACCAAGCCCTACGAGGAGAGACTAGAGAAACTGGATCTATTCAGCCTCCGCAAAAGAAGGTTGAGAGGTGACCTTGTGGCTGCCTATAAGTTCACCACGGGGGCACAGAAGGGAATTGGTGAGTATTTATTCACCAAGGCGCCCCCGGGGGTTACAAGAAATAATGGCCACAAGCTAGCAGAAAGCAGATTTAGATTGGACATTAGGAAGAACTTCTTCACAGTTAGAGTGGCCAGGGTCTGGAACAAGCTCCCAAGGGAGGTGGTGCTCTCCCCTACCCTGGGGGTCTTCAAGAGGAGGTTAGATGAGTATCTAGCTGGGGTCATCTAGACCCAG
>NW_005841913.1:3295176-3297851 GCF_000455745.1 Alligator sinensis
CTGGGCTGGTTGGGGGCAGCCCCAGCTGGCAGGGGGCCCAGAGAGTCAGCCTGCCAGCCTGGGGCTGCTCCCCCAAACTCAACTTTCTGCAGAAGAGCTGAGTGACACATGAGGGTACTTCAGTGTGAAGCTAGCCAGCAGGCAGCCCCCACAGTTAAGCACCCTGATGCCCCAGCCAGACAAGTCAGTGTCTACATATGCACTGCTGAGGAGTAAAAAACTCTGCAGCAGGATAGTATTTGTATTTACAAGTACTATCCTGCTGCAAAGTTTTTTTTTATTTTTTGTATTTACAAGTACTATCCTGCTGCTGAGTTAATTAATCTACTCCAACCTACATAATCTTCTCCCTTCCACTTAATTTTTTTTCTCCTTTACACATTGGTAATGAGCTTCAGACTGCTATTAGGGCTATCTCTTTTAACATTTGCCTTGCTTTTTATTGGGAACTGTGCTAAACTGTGAGTGTTTTCATGTTTTTAACGTCATAGCTAATACACAAAATGCTTTGGTGACAGTTGCTTTCAAAGCAATGCATGAAATAAGGAATGGACTCCTGAATTCTGTTACCTTGGCAGTTTTGATAAGAGAAAACACCCACAGTGTTGTGATAGTAGGGAGCAGTTTCATTTGCTGCTCATTCTTTCCTACTGCATTTTTATTATGTAACAGTCTACTTCTATCACAAAGTATTGTGCCCAGGTTAACAGCCTGCATGACTCTGCAGTTTATTCTTACAGCTACTGTAATTCCCTTTTGAAATGATTTGGCAGCTCACCATCTGCAGCAAAGGGCATATCTGGAAAATGGCTTCGCTGCAGTTTCACAGCATCTGTGATTAAACTATTTAAGTCTAAGAATCACACTCAAGGGAACTGAATTTCCATACCTAATAACTGCTGTCTGTACTTGCCTCTCTTGTGAGTTCCTTACACAGTTGCAAGTTCTGGATAAAATGTGCTCGTGGAGGAGGGGTAATTAAACTACCGTGGACATCTGTGGGAGGGTAAGTTTGATGTAAGTAACTTAAAGTATAGGTGCTTATAGAGACTACCGAAACACCTTCATTGATGTGTAAAATTGTGCTAGAAATCTCAGAGCACCAATCCTCCTTGTAAGTATTCCAGAATTTTGATTTCTGGTTACAGTAAAAAAAATATTGCAATAGGATTTTCTTGTGAAAAATGGACACACAGTCTGCATAAATGTCATTGTCCTTTTCTGTGAGGAAATGAAATAGCTTCAAAACTCTATAATGCTATCAACCAGTGGTTACTTATCTTTAGTTCCAATGAAAGTGTACTATGGTTTTTCAATATGAATATCAGAATCCATCCTGAAGATTTGAGGAAACTTGAATGTTGCTATGGATCTATTACAAATATTTAGCACTTCTAAAACCAATGTCAAACACTTCTAATTTATATAAGAAAGTGTGAATTTAAACTGTGTTCTCAACATGGAAAAATACTTGATAATGGGTTCAAGGTTTTATATTGTACTTGACTGGTTGTTTATTCCTAATAGGGAATTATTAGGAATCCCCTAATAGGGAATTTCTGTAGGGATTACCGAAACGTGGCGGGATTCATCCCACAACTGGGCAGTTAGCATTAGGCTCTACAGGCGGGAAGGAGAAGGAAGGAAGGGAGGGGGTGTGGCGCTCTATGTCAAAGAGCGACAAAATGGGGTCAGAGGAGGGGCAAGCTGAAGTAGTCTGGGTCAAGATACAAGGGGGGAAAGGGATTTAATGGTGGCGGTCTACTACAGACCCCCCAACCAAGGGGAGGAGCTGGACCGGGAATTTTCGGACCAGCTTACAGAGGCACTTAAGGCAAGGGATGTAGTTGTCATGGGTGATCTAAATTACCTCGGCATCTGCTGGGTGGAGCAGTCAGCCAGGTCAGACCATTCCAGGAGTTTCCTGGCTCAGATACAGGACCTCCACTTAACCCAGGAGGTGCACAGTCCCACCAGAGGAAATGCCCTGTTGGACCTGGTCCTGGCCACAGGTGATGATCTGGTAAGGGGGCTCCAGGTCCTTGACCACCTGGGTGATAGCGATCATCGTTTGCTGGAATTCATCATCCAGAGCAGGGTGACAAGGGCCTGCAGCAAGGTGGTAGCCCTAGACTTCAAGAGGGCCAACTTCAATGAGTTGAGATTGGTGGGAGAGGCGCTGGGGTTCTCAAGGGCAGGGGAACTCAGAGCCCAAGATGAGTGGTCGTTCCTTAAGGAGACGATACTCAGGGCCCAAGGGGTGATGATCCCAACAAGAAACAAGGGGGGCAAGAGTGCCCAAAAGCCTCCCTGGCTCACCAAGGACATCCGGGAATGCCTGGTTGCCAAAAAGGCGGCGTACACCCGATGGAAGGGGGGGCTATCTCCAAAGAAGAGTATACCTCCACTACTCGGGCCTGTAAGGGGGCTGTTAGGAAAGCTAAGGTGGACATAGAGCTAGGACTAGCATCCAAGATCAAAGATAATAAAAAGTCCTTTTTCAAATATATAGGGAGGATGAAGAAGGCGCCGGGAAATGTGGGGCCTCGGCAAGATACGCTGGGCAATCTGGTGGTTGCATCAGAGGAGAAGGCAGACCTCTTTAACAAATTCTTCACCTCCGTTTTCTTGTACAGGGACAGGGACTCCCCCACTGTGATTCAAGACGGACTCGA
>NW_005841913.1:3299822-3315445 GCF_000455745.1 Alligator sinensis
GGGACCGGGTGACCATCTATAAACTCACTAGGGGGGACCAGAAGAGTTTGGGGGAGACCTTGTTTCCCCTAGCGCCCCCCGGGATAACAAGGAATAACGGCCACAAGTTGTTGGAGAGTAGGTTTAGATTAGACATCCATAAGAACTACTTCACAGTTAGGGCGGCTAGGATCTGGAACCAACTTCCAAGGAAGTGATGCTGGTTCCTACCCTGGGGGTCGTTAAGAAGCAGCTCCATGCCTACCTGACTGGGGTCACTTGAGCCCAGTTTCCTTCCTGCCCAGGCAGGGGGTCAGACTTGAAGATCTACAAGGTCTCTTCCAACCCTACTTCTATGATTCTATGATTCTAATAAACTTAAATTTTTACTAATTATCATTTTCCAGGGTATCAATTTTACTGTATAGCCAGGCTCATCACTGACATATACAATTAAAATGTAGATGTTATCTTCTAATGGTTTTCTGGAAAAAACTAGTGTGTAGACAAGCATTGTTCTCCCATTCTTTTTCTCTTTGCAAGCACTCTTAAATCTTGCTGAAATTTCTAAAATAGTATACATAATTTTAGAAAAATAGCTCTTAGTTATTACTTTTTCTCCTTCAGTGAGAAAGTACCATCTGGGGATCTTCACTCAGATTCCTTGATTAGGCTGACCATACGGAACAATGTAAAATCCAGAACAATGTGAAACCCAGGACACTGCCCCTGCCCCCCCCCCGCCCTGCCCCACAGCTGCTGCAGGCTGGGGGGTGGCGTGGTGCAGCTCTAGTATTACAATTCAGGCAGCTAAGGGAGTCAATGTCCCATTAATGACCCATTGTTCTTTATTTCAAAGGTGTTAAAAATCATCTCCCCCTTATAATGGTCATTCCATTAATCAAGCTAAGCTATTTTAGGGCAATTCTGCTGCTTGCTAGGGTTTCCTGTTTCACAGATCATGTTGCTCCATATCCCCATTTCATTACTCCATCTCCCCATCTCATGCCCTGGGCACATGGTGCTCATTTTAATTTTCAGCGCCTGGCTAGGACCATCTTCTGAAATCTGGGACTGTCCTGGCCAAAGCCAGATGTATGGTCACCCTACTTATGATGATCTCTCTCTCAATTTGAACAGCATGTGATATGGTAAGACAGACAAAAAATGAAATATCTCTACCTCTTTTAATCTCAAATACTGTATGAGATCATGTGCTCAACAGTAAGGGAGAAAATGAGTTGACAGGAAAGTTCATATGCAACAGATATAAAGCCTGTGTCCCAGTCCTGCAGGGCTCTTAGTATTTCCTGCAATGAACCACTTATCCTCATCTCCTATGCAAGATAAAATAGAAACTAAAGGCACTCATTACCTTGCTAAATAAGGCCCCAGAAGGCTTTGGCTCACAACTAACTCAAATGTTTGTTTTCAGAAAAATTTCACTGCTAAATGCTTACTTAAAGATTATTTCTGTTAGGAAAAAGAAAAGGCAATGCTGCATATATTTCAAGGACAGCAAAGCCAAGCTTCATAAAACCTCATGGCTTACATATCCTCTTAGATACACTGTCAGGTCATACTGAAGATGGAAACTGCAACATTTTAACTATTGACAGTATTTATATTGCACCAGTTAAAAAAGGCCCTTCTGCTTTGAGATATCAAGTATTCGTAAATATTAAAAAACTATTTTGAATTGTCGGGGCCGAGGGGCTATGGCCAGCAGCCCAGGCACGTGGGCCGGGGAAAAGGTCGGCACGGCAAACTAGAATTAGGCACTGATGCGTAGAGGTTGATTAAAGATTGTTTTACTTACACCGTAGATGGTCACAGTGCAGGCAGGAAAAACTTTCTTGAGTTGCAGTTACAGACAAACACAAGCGGAGTTTGCTAGGCTCCACCGAAGACACACGAGCGGAGTTTGCTAGGCTCCGCTAAATGAACACGAACAGAGCTCCGGATACCACTCACGGAGTTTGCTAGGCTCCGTGGAACGACCGAAATGAGAGTCCGAAAGGTGACTCTCCGCAAGCGCGCAGGGTAGGGTACGTCGAGGGATCGTGCGGCGATGGGGAGAGGCTAGAGGTTGATCAGGCCCCTGTATCCTCCTCTAAAGCACACGTGGAGTTTGTTAGGCTCCACAGTGCACTTAGAGTTCTTCACGAGATGGTTGTGGAGTCCTCCTCCTCCAACTTGGGCGGAAACTGCTCAAGCCTCTTATACGGCTAGCGGAAACTGCTCAAGCCTCTTATACGGCTAGAAAGCCAATCGCTAGCCGCCACGTGGAAATAATTTAGAAACAGCCAATAGTTGGAAACAAATTTACATACAGGTGGCGGGAACTCCTTTGCACCGGGGTTTTCTCTATGCAACTGAGAATTGCACCGTGCAAAGAAAGCTCCTCGTGGCGGGAAATAATTCTGCAGTGCCGAAGCAGACACACAATCATACCCTTTGGTTCATGACATGAATAAAATGAGGAATACTAAGGGAAACAGTAACTACTAGGGCTGTGTGAAACAGCACCATATCGTTTCTACTTCCGTTTGACATTTCAATGGGACAGCATTTCATTTTGAGTTTCATTTTGTTTTGAAACCACTGTTCTGTTTTGTTTCATCAAAACTGTTTCGCTGTTTCGATGTTTTGCCCATAGGTTATAATGGGGAAGCACAAAACTGCCTACAATTTTGTCTTTTCTTGAAGGGATGGTAGCCCCTTCTAAGGCCATGAAACCTGCCAAGTTTCAAGGAGATAGGTGCAGGGGTTTCCGGGAAACTGCACCTCAGGCTGCTGACAAGCAAAACTCATGACATGTGTGGCTGTGTGTGTTTTCCATCCCTCCCCCAGAGCACTTGGTTTGGAAGGGACAACGGGGAAGGATGACAGTCACTGGGCAGCTACACAGTCCATATCAGAGCAGTTCTTCCCTCCTCTTTCCCCCACTTCCCCCTCTTTCTCCTTACTTTCTGTTTCCCTGCAGGCAAGCCCAGCTTCAGCTTCAAAATGCAAAACTTTTAAAAACTTTCAAAATGTTTTGAATGCCCTCATTTCATTTTGAGGCTGTTTTGAAGCCCTTCATTCATTTCAATTCCACTGTTTTGAGCTCAAAACAAGTCAAAACCATCAAAATGAAACAGCCGGTGAAATTTCATGCAGTCCTAGTAATTAGAACCAGAATCAGCGTATAAATACACTCTGTAAATCTATTACCAAAGTAAAACTATATCATGACAGGAATGTAATCAAACTTAGTTGCAGTCTACCAGTACTAAAAGCCTTATAGCTGGATATCAAAATCTTACTTTTTGTTTACTCAAAGAGAAAACAGTAAGGGAACAATGGAAGAATGCAGCCTTATTCATGGGCTTGTACTACTTTAGTACTGCATGCATGAGTCATGCTAGAAGAATAGTTTGTTGGATGAAACAATCTGGTTTGAGATCAAATGGAAGAATTCTTGAATGTCTCTTATGTGTTTTGTAAACTAATAGGCCACGTACGACAGTTCAGTTTCTACTGGAGGAATCTCTGTTCTCCAAGTCGAAGTAAAAGTGTGCAAATGTTCAAGCTTTTTCTCTGAGAGCAAAAATGTCCATTCCAGGAGAGAAATAACCTAGTGTAATATACTGTGTGAACTGAATGTAATGCATTGCAATGTGCATGTGCAACAGCAGGGAAGCAGCCCAGCTGACTGGATTTGGACTGGAAGTTCCAAAAGTCCCCAAGAGGAACAGTCCTGCAGAGCTGTGCTGAGTGCATGTAGACTACAACCCCCTGGAGACAAAGGGAGAGGGTGCAGAAAGCAGTGGCAGAGTGCAGGACACAGCGGCAGAAGGGAATGCATAGCTGGAGATCCTGGAGGAGGGCAGATCTGGGACCACGGACCGGAGCAGCAGGACTTGGACATGGAAGCATGTGAAGACTGCAATTGAGGACTCCAGACTAGAGGCTGGTTTGAAGAACTTCCAGAAGTATGGGAGGGTTTAAAGTTTCTTGAGTGTACGTACCAGTGTTAGTGCTACCTGTACTTGAGTGAATTCACCAGTGTTGCTACTTATTGCCTGTTACCTAGTCCCTAATTGTACCTTAATGTTAATGTTAATGCTTATTTACCTGTTCCTTTCTCTTTAGCCCATTGGCTTGTGACCCTGACCCCTAGCATTTTCTATATAAAAATGGGAGTTTCCCTTTTTGGCTTCCTGTACCAGTTTCTGGGGTTGTGGGGTTTAGTATAGTAGGAACAACCAGGGTTATATTGTTCCCAGGATAGTTTCCCCCCAGGAGACAGAATGTCTGCACACTTCTCCCAGCTTAACTCCCCCTGAGCACACCTACACGTGCACATTTAATGTGCAGTACTTTAGTTTATTGCTCAATAACCTAAATTTACTGCACAGTACAGCTGTATGTCTACATATGCACACCCATACTGTGCATTAACTATGGTGACTTACACCGACATGGATGCAGGTATCAAATTTGAGCCTGATTAATTAGTGTGCAATAATGCACATGCAGACGACTTACTGTGCAGTAACTCTGTTTGTATGGACTAACTTGGGAATAATTTTAGCCCTATGTCAGTCCACACACAGTATTACTGCACTTTAATGGCTGCATGTGTAGACGCTGGCCCAAAAACCGGTTACTGCGCAGTAAATGCACATGTAGATGCACCCCCTGGGAACCAGGAGGAATGGAACCCAGAGAAAGGCCCCTGTGCTTTCTGGAGGCTAGGGCCTTCTGGAGGCCCCCATCCCTTCTGAAAACTGCTGCTCTGCCCTGCTGTAGACAGAAGGGGAGGAGGGGCAGGACCGGAAGCGGCCTCAAGCTGTTCCCTGCTTGCTTCTCACACCAGGAATTCTTCTTCAGGAGTCTTGGTGTAAGAAGCAGGTAGGGGCTTCTGGGCACCTTCTCTCAGGCCTGTCAGCTTCCTCTTGCCTTCCCTCACCTGAGTGGCAGGGGTGGTAATTGAAAAGCCAGACGTTGGTCTTGCAAGCCCTGCTCTCAGCTGCACTGGCTTCCCTTGTATTCCCCATTCCACTCAGATGATTGGTGAGGTCAGGGTTTAAAAGCTAGAGGGACTAGAAGCCCATCTTGCAGAGGCTTTCCTGAAATGTGCTCCCATCCCCACTGGCTTCCCCTTACTGCCCAGCTGACCCAGGGCAGACTTGATCAAGGCAGGCTGCTGTGCTGCATGGCAAGCACAGGAGCCTTCCTGCCACAGCAAAATGCCCTTGCCTCACACCTCACTGTGCTGTCAGCCTGGAGCAGAGCAGGGCAGGGTGAAATAGGCTGCTATGCCCCTTCAGCAAGGCTCCCAGAGCTTTGCAACAGTAGCTAATTGGTCCTCCCTATCTGCACTCCTCCAGGTGATCTCAGAAAAGTGCAAGGAGCAGAGCTGGGAGAGGTCCCACCCTGGGAGAATGGCTTCTTCCTGTCAGTCACATGATTGATGGGATGGGGGTGCATTCTCCCAGGGTTGGAGTCATCCCAGGGCTGTCTATGACAGCTGCTGCTTTTCAGTCACTGCCAAATGTCACTTAATAAACTACCCCCTTCCCAGGCAGAAGAGAGGGCAGGCAGTCGATTAATGAGCTCTCCTAAGGGCAGACATGGCCCAGGGAGCAGCCATCTGGTGCCCCTTGGCTAGAGAAATTGCCTATGAAGCTTTCCAGCTATGGGGCTGGAGGAACATCTGTACAGTCCAACTCCCAGAATGTTTGTATGCAGCCATAATGTGTAATGTTTAACACCATTGCTGGCCACCCTACTTAATATATTATCTATAACTTTATTGCTTCCCCCAGCCGGTAGGATGGCAATTAGTGACATCCTTGGCTCCCCTACCCTGGTATGTTATAGGGTTTTTAACTGGTTCTCTGTGGCTGAACAAAGTAGATCAGAGGTGTCAGAGATATGGCCTATGGATTTCGCCCATTATCTGGCCCCCAGTGCTGCCCCTGGGTCTGGAGTTGACCCACATACAGCATGCAGCATGTGCCATGTGCCAGATAGGCCCATGTGCAGGTCCTGGGGTATGTGCCACATGCAGAGCATGCTAGAGCTGGCCTGGGACCCACGCTGTACACTATGTCTGCACCAGCCTGTCCAGGATGCGTACCACATGCACTGCATGTGGTATGCATCTGGAAGTTACAGGACTTTCCAGGACCAATACCTGATCAATGTGTGTGGACTGATTTTAGTCCCAAGTCAGTCCACACACAGTGTTACTGCACTGTAATGGCTCGACATGTAGACGCCAGCCTTTCTAGATGTTCCAGGACTTGCGCTCCATATGACAACACCTCTTCCCCCCACCAGCTGCTCTAGTGTGACTGGCCAGAGAGGACACTGTGTACACTGGATCCAGTAAGGGGAAGGCCAACTGGATTATGGGCCTGGTTTTTCCTGCAGGGATGGCTCTGCACCCCTCATCTAGCCCACGGGGCTAAATTAGTTTAACACCCTCGAGTAGATGATCTTGTGGAAAAATGTTTGCCTGAAAGTGCAGGAAACTGGACTTGATGGCTGAGAGGCCCCTTCTGCACACCTATAGCATGCCTTTTATTTAAAGATGAGCTACACAGAATCATTATCTCTCTCAATTTATAGAGGTAGATGTACTCACCCTTCCAGTAATGTGATCACAAAGACTTTGCTAAAGCTTTGGTCAAAGTAGGCCTGGCCAGAAAACCTGATCAATCCATGAGCTCTTTACATAAGCAAAACTTGGCATGTGCGCCAGATGGGCACTCTTGCCAGAAGGTGGAAGGGGGAGATGGCTGCACAAAGTGTAGGATATCCCAGTGCCTGTATGATAAGACTAGAACAGGAACACTTAGGTCAGGATGTGAAGAAACCCATGGTGCAGGATGGTTTGAAACATTCAAGATGCAGATGGAATGCGAATACTTAATTTGATTTGATCAGCGTATAAAAAAGGGATAGAAAGTATGGGAAATTTGAAGTGGCCTAGGGGATCCTGTGTGGTGTAGTTGTGACTACCTTGTCACAGGCACAAATGCTGTAATTCCTGGTCTGATGTACTTGTTCGGCCAAAATATGTTAGGGCTGTTCTTGTAGACAATAAACCTGGCTAAATCTTTGCAACTGAACTGAGCCTGTGGTCATTCTCTAAGATGAGATTGGTGTTGGAATCACCTGACTGAGACTTTGTCAACACCACAATTCCTGAGACTTCAGCACTGAGAACACATCAATAATACCTGATGAGGACAATAGCAACAACGATACTGGTAACACAAGACAAAAGCTTACCACACTTAAGTCTCAAGGGCTGCATCTATATGAGATGCTACTGAGCAGTTGTTACTGCTCATTTATTTAGTACTGGTATAAACAAATATGGAATAAATGCTCAGTAACCTGAGTTATTGAGCAGTAGTATCGGTGAAATCCTTTTTAGCAACACTACTGCTCAGTAGCATCGCATCATTGTTTTTGTCATGCAACACTACTGTGCAGTAGTACCAGGCTACTGTGCAGTCAGCATCTTGTGTAAGGCATCTCAAACTAGGCCTACAAGCTTTGGAAACTTTGAAAGTGTTGGTCTAAATCCATTAATTTTTCTGTGTTTGCACTATGAATTAAAGTATTTGTCATCCAAAGTATTATGCTCTGACTCTTTATTCCAGACCTCAGCTGTATTGTAACAATCACTCCCTTTTCCCCCTTCAGTAACATTTCTATTTACTTCTTCAGGACAATAGAAAAAGCATAGTCAATTTTCTTTTCCCATGCTTGCGCTGTCTTCAGTTTCTATACCAAAGACTTTTTAAAATATCTTTCTTATAATGTTAGTCAATACCTGGTTTTTCATTATCTTTTCTTTCACTTCTACGAAGTCTGTCACTGCTCCATTTTCCTTTCTATGCACAGCACTATGCAATCACTTTATCTGGTCCCTCTTCTGTCTACCTTGCTCCCCCCCATCCTCCCATTTCTCAAATAGTCTAAGAGCATCCAGCAACAAAACAGCACGGAACAGAAAAAATAGCTAAAAGATCTTACATATTTACTCTTTATATGCTTGTTTTCTTCAGTGAAATACACTACTGTATTTCTGAATGCTGAAGTATGTAGCTTCAGCAGTTGTTTTTGGTTTATGTATATATGAATAGCTGGTTAAATATTGCTGTGGTGAAATTCACAGGAGAAAATAAGATCTGAATATATATATCTTATTTTCTCCTGTGAATTTCACCACAGCAATATTTAACCAGCTATTTTTTAGATGCCTTTATGAATCAATGCACTGCATCTCACCTGATTCTAGAGGGAAATGTTAGGCCAAAATGTTAAAAGAGATGCTAATTGGGAGTACTTTCATTCCTGAAGCAGCTATGCTCAAGCTCTAGAATATACAGGTGGAGAAAGAGGTGTTCAAATCCTTTGAAAATCAGGACCCAAAAGTTTGCACCTGGACTAGTGATGTCAATGGAAAATGTTTAACTTAGCCTTTAAGCAATAAAAAGGGAACTTTCAAGAAGCAAAACTGCAAATTTCCTTGCCATGATATTGAACATGGATATGAAAATAATTTTACATTACAATCATTTTTTCCTTTTTCTTTAACTGTGAAATTGTTTGCAGTCTGCCATGAGACCATCTCATTGTTTTCTACTTTCATTATTTTTAACAGGGAAATTTCTTCACTACTTCTTCAGTTTCTTAGAGCATTTATCATTTTTATTACTTTTTTTGCTTTGCAAGTCTTCCATATATAAAAAGCAAAGCTTATGCTTTCAGTCTGAATGACTTTGTAGTTCAGCTTAAGGTAGGTAAAGGAAGCACATCCTCTAGCTCCATTTACAATAGCCACCTTGAACACAGTCCCAGCAGTCACAAAAAACAAAATCAACTGGACATGCCTGTTTACCCATGTGCCTAAACAAGGGTCTTTGAAGTAATCTGAATACACATATGGAGCACATCAGAAAGAAGCTGTCATTTTGAGTGGTCACTCAAGTGGTCTATAAAATGGGTACAATGAGCCCAGTGAGTATGATCTTGACTCCCTTTTGGGGGGAGGCCCATGAAACATGCTGTAACAGCTACTGTAGTTCTTGTTTATTTCAAGGTCTAAGATACAGGAGGTCCTTAGGACAGTCCACACGGGGGACAAAGTGTGGCACCTTGCCCATTACACAGGCTATGAGTATAGTCAATGTGAGGAAGAGAGCCATTACTTCAGGAGAGGCTATGTAGAAGAGCCAGGCACCCAAAAGTAGTGGAGAATTAGATTTATGCAGCTATGGAATTGTCTAGATTTTGTTTTCTATGTACTGCAACTTTCTTAGGTATGTACTTTTCTAGATCCCAGTTCTTGTATTTGTCTTTCCCTCCTTCCTCAGGAGGAAGGAAAAAATGTAAATTATACTCTTATACTACATGTTGTTCTTAAGCAGAATCCACAATTTAGAATTAATTCAAAATTAGCAAAGCAATTCCACCCACTCCTAAGGTAGCATTCCATCTGAAGGCAGAATTGGTTCTGTTTTGCCACAATTTGAGGTGAAATGGTTAATTATTTGTTCATGTCTAATGAAGAACAATTTTGCAATTCATGATCTCATGAAGTTATGGCTATTGTCATACCCTATTTTGGTTAAGTTGCTAAAAGAAACATAGAACTTCAAAAGAAATAAGAATTCACTTGAAACATTTTTCCAGTTCATGTGGAGAAATGCATTTTTAAAGCATTCTATTTCATTGTATATGAATGTCCATCCTTTTCCATGTAATCTCTCAATCTCTCATGGTATTCCTAAGGCAACTATTACCATTATAATTAAGTGCATGGAACATTTTGAAATGACACATTTATAAAAGGGTTTTTTGCTCACTGTTTTTCTGAGTTTGAGGGCATGTTCCATTTTGTTTAATGGATTGATGTAAAAGTTTCTATATATAAAAAGATGCTACTTGATTTTGACACAGTATTGTATAGTAAAATAAACAACTGCTATGTGGGAAAATATTAGCGTTAATAAACAATACACTAAGAAATTCCAATGTCTATGTTCATGCACAAAGTTCTTACTTTCAATTTGATTATTCTAATAGGTAATCTTTGATTAATGATGTTTGCAAGATTGGGTTTATGTTGTCTTTAAGGTTGCCCTTATTTTTCAATAGATTTCTTCAAGTATCATAAACCTTATTTTCAACCAAAATGATCTGTTGCATTCATTTATGCTTTGAAGGCTGCCATGGAGGATAAGGCAGATTCTCAGTCCAAGCAGGAGCTCAGAAGAAAATACATGGTAGAAAAATAAAATATATTTACCATAGGCAAAGAACATCAAAAGCCAGCAGGTCTAATGGAGAGGGCCATTCTACCTTTCTTTTAAAATTATTAACCAAAATCAAAATTTTAAAATAAATGAAAAAGTCATTTCTGACTGTAACAGGGTGGTCTGTCACTTTTAAGAGGGAGCAGACAGCCCAGCTATAAAAGCCCAGCTATGGGCGTTTAACCTATGAGGGAGTATCCCACTAGCTGCTAGAACCCCACAGGAGAGAACAGAACGCAGTGAGCTGGGTAAAGGAGCAGTATGCAGGCTGGAGGTGAACTGGAACCTACATAACTGGTCAGCCACACCTCAGTCCCTGGAGAAATCATGGACTATTTCCTGAAGGAGTCCATTTCTAAGTACTTGGAAAAGAAGGTGATCGGGAGCAGTCAGCATGGATTCAGCAAGAGAAATTCATGCCTGACCAACCTGATTGCCTTCTATGATGAAATGACTGGCTCTGTGGATGTGGGGAGAGCAGTGGACATGATATACCTTGACTTTAGTGAAGCTTTTGATATGGTCTCCCACGACATTCTCACAAGCAAGGTAAGGAAACATGGGTTGGATGTTTGGACTGTAAGGTGAATAGAAAACTGACTGGATCATTGGGCTCAGAGGGAAGTAATCAACTGTTCAAGGTCTAGTTAGCTGCTGGTATCAAGTGGAATGCCCCAGGATTTTGTCTTGGGATTAGTTTTGTTCAATATCTTCATCACCAGCCTGGAAGTACACCCTCAGCAAGTACACCCTCAGCAAGTTTGCAGATGACATAAAGGTGGGGCGAATAGTAACTACACTGGAGGGTATGGCTAGGATTCAAAGAGACTTCAGCAAATTGTGCCAAAAGAAATCTCATGAGGTTTAAAAAGGTTAAGTGCAAAGTCCTACACTTAGAAAGGAACAATCCCATGCACCGCTACAGGCTAGGGACTGACTGACCACGCAGCAATTCTGCAGAAAAGGACAGAGTGGTTACAGTGGATAATAAACTGAATATAAGCCAACAGTGTGCCCTTGTTGCAAAGAAGGCTAATGGCATACTGGGCTGCATTAGTAGGAATGTTGCCAGCAGATCAAGGGAAGTGATTCTCCCCCTCTATTCAGCACTGGTGAGGCCACATCTGGAGTACTGTGTTCAGTTTTGGACACAGAAAGGATGTGGATAAATTGGAGAGAGTCCAGTGGAGGGCAGTGAAAATGGTTAGAGAGCTGAGGCACATGACTTCTGAGTACAGACTGAGGGAACTGGGTTTATTTAGTCTGAAAAAGAGAAGCGGGGATTTAATAGCAGCCTTCAACTACCTGTAGGGTGATTCCAAAGAAATCTGTGAGATCTTTCAGCAACAGGTATTAGGGGTGTGCGAAATGGGTTGTATTCGATCCGGATTCAGCCCAAATCGGGGACAGTGATTTGATTAATTGATTCAAATCACTTTGCCCAAATCAATTCAGCCAAATCCAAATCTGAAGATTTTATGCTCATTTGGAGAATCAGCGATTCAGCCATAGACACAACTTTAAATATTTTTCCTACATACCTTGACATACAAGGCATGGCTTGTGAATGCTGTGATGCTGGGGTGGATGGAGCATCTCACAGGAGCGTGGGAAGCCCCCCAGGTGCTCGGCAGTGAACCTGGAAGCAGACCAGAATTACTTCTGGAGGACCCCCTGTGCTTTTCTGGCTCAGTGATCAGCCATGGGGGGACCCCAGGTGCCTCCTCAGACCCAGAGGCACCAGTTGCCAAGCCAGGGAAGTGCAGGGGGGGGGGGGGGGGGAGGAGCGGCAGCATACTCCCCAGTGGGCCCAGAAGTAGACCGGAAGGTCTTCTGGTCCACTTCTGGGTCTGCTGCCAAGCACTCTGTGGTGTCCCCCATGATCCTGAGGGATGCTCCATCTGCCCCAGCATCGCAGCATTCATGAGCCACCTGCTGCCTTGTGGTATGTAGAAAAAGCATTTAAAACTGTGTCTATGTCCGAATCTCCAAATCTTTACAAATTTCTATGTATCAATTCAGAGGGCTCCAAATTTGATTCAGAGAGATTAAAAGGTCTCCTGATTCGATTCAGAGATTTGACTGCCGACCTGGGCCAAATCTCCACTGAATCAAATCAGGGACTGAAGCTTCACACAGCCCTAGTTATGTCTCATTTAATCCCATGTGCACCATACATAGACTTCAAATTTACTGTGCCTGTAAGTGGCACCTTTAATAAGCCATGCTACTTCAATTGCACTTCCTTCATCCCCAGCCAAAGACAATGCATGCACAACTATGAAACACAAGTGTGTGGGATACTTGTCACTATCACTCAGCTCTGCAAACCACCCCATCTTTGGCACTGCAAGGATACTGCTACAGTGCTTCCAGTTGCAGGTGAGGAGAGGGGAACAGCATATTTAAAGATACTGTTGTCAGGCCTGTTAAATGCATGATGTAGACATGGCCATAGAAGGTCTTGATGCTGAAACCTTGGGCACAAACACAATGTTCAGCTGTGTGAGCTTGAAAGTCCTATTCCATTTACATTCATGCCAGTAGAATGTAAGTGCCTTAGTAGTTGGAGGGAATGATTATGGACAAGTTGACTGCAGGGTCATGGCAAATTAATATGCAAATTAAAATGAATGGGTGGCTGCATAGTTTGTTTTTGTATTATGAACAAAGTGGCTTTAAATGATTTCAGTTCCTTCAAATGCATAGTTTGCTCTTGATATCTGTCATCTTAGAGTCCAAATAGCATCCAGAAATATGTCAACCTGAGCAATTTGCCTCTATTTCTACTATGTTTAACCATGCATTTGGATGAACATTTACCATTTTAATTGATTAAATGAAAAGGAAATATATGGTAGCCCACCAATTCTTTCTCTTTGATTATGCAACAACAATCTGTGGGCATTCATTATATATGTCCTCTATGTTAGCCCTGCAACTTGTTCCACACCCTTATTCCTGCATCAAAGCACTTTTTA
The DNA here is from genome assembly GCF_000455745.1 of Alligator sinensis. Taxonomy (NCBI): domain Eukaryota; kingdom Metazoa; phylum Chordata; order Crocodylia; family Alligatoridae; genus Alligator; species Alligator sinensis. Next base: position 3,313,111 of record NW_005841913.1, read on the forward strand.
CCTTAGTTTGTTCCTCCTTTGCATTTATGAGACATGTAAGGATGCCCTGTCACATTTTATGTAGGGTAAACTGAAAAATTAACACCATTTCCCAACCAATACTGATCTAGAATGTGCCATAGAAACACGGGTTTCAGTCAAATTTAGTGGATTAATCAGCTATCTTTATTGCTGGCTGAAATAACATAGTTGCCCTTCTATGATATGGACCTTGCTGTGGGTACCATTTCGATTTCCTTTCAGGCCTAGTATTGCCTTCACTGACATTTAACTTTAGTATTAATTCAGTGTTTACTTGTAAAACACTGGTAGAGTTGACTAACTGGGAAAAGAATTGTCATGGGTGACTTCAATTACCCGGACATCTCGTGGGAGGATCGCTCAGCAAAATCTGAGCGGTCGCAAAGCTTCCTCTCGTGCGTGGATGACCTCTACCTGACTCAAGAAGTCTATGGGCCAATGAGAGGCAAAGCGCTGCTCGACCTGGTACTGGCTACTGGGGAGGACCTAGTCGGCGACCTAGGCATGGATGGCAAGCTGGGTGACAGCGACCACGAGCTGATCACCTTCACCATCCGCCGAAAAGCTGGCAAGTCAGTCAGCAACATGGAAGCCCTTGACTTCAGGAAAGCCAACTTTGACAAGCTCAGGAGGCTTGTCAGTGAGGCCCTAAGGAACCATGACCACAGGGAGAGGAGAGTTCAAGAAGAGTGGTTGCTCCTCAAGGAAGCAATCCTCAATGTACAACTAAGTCTATTCCATCTCGGAGGAAAGGCAGCAAGAGGGCACAGCAGCCCCCCTGGCTCTCCAGGGACCTAGCAGACCTCCTGAGGCTAAAAAGAAAGGCCTACAAAGGATGGAGGATGGGAGTCACCTCCAAGGAGGATTATTCTGCTCTGGTCCAGTCCTGTAGGGAGCATACCAGGAAAGCCAAGGCTGCAACTGAACTCCAACTAGCTTTGAGTGCTAACACTTCAGGGTTTCCCATGGCACACTTGAAAGGATCTCAAGGCACCTAGCACCCTGGTTAAGAAACACTGGTCTAAGCTTTCAGACTTAGCTCAGGGCTGAGCATTATTTCATTATTTCACAGATGTAAGCACTCTCTTGGAACTGAAAAAAAGCTGGGGAAGTCCTTCTGTTAGGATTCGTTCTACAATTTCCATTAGACAATAACTGGTTTTAAAAAAAAACAAAGAAACAGGGTGACACCAGGTCTACTCTGTCTCAAATAAGTGCCCTCATCCCTGGACCACCTTCTGCTGCTGGTTATCCTCCAGGCTTTATGAACCTTACACCCTTGGCTGCTCAGTGACCTAGATTTAAATGGAGTGGAAACCCCTTCAACTCAACCTACCCTCAACCCAACCTATTCTACAAGCTGGGGATTCAGGTGATACTAAATTTCCTTCCCCTAGGTGTTAATACTGACGCGCACTGGATGAACAGCAACTTTAAAGATCATTTCTGTCTTCATGACATTCATGTTAGAGCTGAGTTAATTTATTGTTGGGTCAGTGGCCAAACCAATACTTTGGGGGGAAATTTTAAATTGGAGTTGAACTGAAAGAATTGGGGGTGTGAGGGTGAGAGGGGAAGACAACAACAAACATTTTGTGTCCAACCAAAATAGTTCATTCCACCCTGAATAGTAATATTTTGTTTCTTTGGCAAGTTATTGAGCCTTTTATATAATTTGGACCTATGAACTATGAAGTACATATGGCACTTGCATGAGCCTTTACATAGTCCTGACATAGTTCCCCGGTGCCCAAGGCAACCGTTTAGACTGAACTATGTTTTAGCATTGGACTATCTATGAAATATTATACAACTGCCAGCTTTTAATATTATATTAAACAAAAGTATAGGCCAACTTTTTCCAAAATAGGTAGCTAAAGCTAGATACACAATTTGGGATTTTCAAATTAATTTGGAATTTTCCCTTCAATGTGGTTGAATTGCAGTTGTATTTGGGGGCTTGATTCAATCTCCTTTGAAAAACTTATCCATAGTTTCTATTTAGGCATTTCAATCTGGCCCAATTTCTAGAAATGCAGAGTACCCTACTTGCATGTCTCTGGGCATCTGCAAGACACTGGGTGCTCATCTCACTCATCTCATTTTCTGAATATGAAAGTTAATAAGATCTGCATGTTGCTGCTTAGCTGCACACAGTCCCACCTTGAAAATCAGAACCATAATATGCATTAAAAATGTACATTCCTGTTATATAGGGAGGCTTGAGTGGCCTTGGACTATCTGTATAAGGATTCCATGGAGGAATGAGATGGAAAACAGCTAAACTGCCCCTCTCCCCCCCCCCCCCCCCCCT
>NW_005841913.1:3315455-3340092 GCF_000455745.1 Alligator sinensis
TAGCTCTTTTGGGTCTTGCTGCTTAAGCTGTCACAAGTGCTATATATCAACGAACCATGTTTCTACTGGCTTTTGCAGATTAGGTTATATAACAGTCCTAATTTGTCAAACCCATTGTTCTGGCCTGCTCAGGGATTTAAATCCATCCTACCTGAACATTCTTGCACTGTCAAATTCCCACAGGCAGTTATTCCCATGACCATAGCTAATTCACACACACACACACACACACACACACACACACACACACACACGGATTCTCCTTTTGCTGTCATAGTGGTAGCTCCTACTGCATCAGCATCTCTGAAAGGAGAATTTTGAGGACACAATTAATTTAGACATATCTGCAGCTGTATTTCTGAATTTGGTCTCATATCTGAAATTTAAAATAATTGAGTAAGAAATGTAATATTCATAATTATTTTCTGATTTCCCTAGGATAACCCTAGGAGAAAGGTTGGACAAATATCTAGGTCTGTGTAAATGAACTGTGCTCTAGTCTTCCAAGCCAAACTCAGTTGTGTTCCAATGGTACAGCGAAGTCATGACACCATATAAATCATTACAGGGCAACCATTGTACCTACTGAGGAGGCAATGATCACTTGCTTCCTTGTGCATGACCCACAGAAGTAGGACTGGTTGAAAATTTTCTGTTGAAACATTTTTGATAGAATATTCAATTTTTAAGAAAAAAATACATTTTTCACAGAATATGTCTGCTTTTCTCTAAATGTGCATATTTTTCAGTAGCACCTGACAACAGAAATTTCAATTTGAATTTGATTAAATTTTGGATTAATTTTTTTTATGACCTTTTTTTGAAAACAAATCAATGTAAATCTCATTTCTAAATCATTTTCCTTGAACTTTTCCCATGGGGGAAAAAAAAAAGTTATTCGCGTTATAGAAAAGCTTTGCACAGTGTGAGATCTTTGACAATCCAGTATTATTGTAGTTATTTTACTAAGCCCCTAAAATAGTTCATTATTGTTTCATATTGTGAGATTGTCAATGATTTTAGTCTCATTTGAGAAATAGAACCTGGAATAGATTATTTTGACCAAGTGGTGCTAGAGTCAATAAAGATTCAAAGTCTGTACAAAAAAACAAGTTTCTTTAGGAGCTCCAGCCTCCAGCCACGTGGCTTCCAGCACTTGGCAGCCATCTTGGAAACTGTGATTCCTGGCCAGCCCCTTCCCTGCCCCGAAGCCCCATATCCAGCACAGGGGCAGCATGCAGCAGCTCCCTCCTTGCCTACTGTGCCTCCCCACATCAGGCCCAATCCAGGTCCTGCCCCTGCCTCTGCCCCTGCTACTCCAGCCTGGGTGCTGTGAGCAATGACCAGTGCCCCATGCTCCTGCTGACCATGTTGCTGGCCCTGCTGGCCCCAGCAGGCCCCCTGCCCACCCAGGAGAGCCATGCACCCACCAGCGGGAGCCAGGGCATTGGCTGCAGGAGGCCTCATCCAGGAGGCCCTCCTCTTTCACTCCCTGCTCCAGCCTGCCTGCCCTGCCATCCACCTACCTCCTACTCCCTGCCCACCCCCAGCACCTCTCTCAGGACACACACATGGGTGAAACAACCCCCCCCCCAACTTTATTACCCTCACAACATCCATCTCCATCCCTCCCCCCTCAAAAAACAGTGCTCCCCCCCCACCATCCTCCACACCCACCAACAACATAAATCCCACTTACAAGTGGAAAACTATATACAAGTAGGAAACTATATACAAGTGGGGAACTGTATACAAGTGGGGAACTATATGCCGTATTTTCAAGAAGGGGAGGAAGGAGGAACCGGGTAACTACAGGTTGGTTAATCTCACCTCTATCCTTGGCAAGACCTTTGAGAAAATTGTTAAGGATCACATTTGTGGGGGACCAGCAGGTAAAATAATGCTAAGGGGCAATCAGCAGGGGTTCGTAACAGGCAGATCCTGCCTGACTAACCTGGTTTCATTTTACAACTGGGTCACAAAATGCTTGGATGAAGGAATAGAGGTAGATGCTATTTACTTAGATTTTTAAAAGGCCTTTGACACAGTGTCATAACCAATTCTTATAAATAAACTAAACAGTTGCAATGTAGATTATTACACAGTCCGGTGCTTCTGGGATGCACCCAGAGAGTGGTGGTGGATGGGTCAGTTTCTACCTGGAGAATTGTACGCAGTGGAGTCCCCCAAGGCTCTGTCCAGAGACCGGTACTGTTCAATATCTTCATTAGTGACTTGGATGAGGGAGTAGTAAGCACCCTGTCCAAGTTTGCAGATGACACAAAACTATGCGGAGAGGTAAACACACTATAGGTCAGGGAGCAAATCCAGGCTGATTTTGACAGGCTGGGGAAATGGGTGGAACAGTTGTACGCAGTGGAGTCCCCCAAGGCTCTGTCCAGAGACCGGTACTGTTCAATATCTTCATTAGTGACTTGGATGAGGGAGTAGTAAGCACCCTGTCCAAGTTTGCAGATGACACAAAACTATGCGGAGAGGTAAACACACTATAGGTCAGGGAGCAAATCCAGGCTGATTTTGACAGGCTGGGGAAATGGGTGGAACAGAATAGGATGCAGTTTAACAAAGATAAGTGTCACGTGTTGCACCTGGGGAGGAAGAATCATCAGCACTACTATAGCCTGAGAGGTACCACTCTAAGTAGCACAACTGTGGAAAGGGATCTCAGAGTTGTAGTTGACTCCAAAATGAACACGAGTCACCAGTGTGATGAGGTAATAAGTAAAGCTAAACACACCCTTTCTTGCATAAGTAGGTACATCACAAACAGGTCTAGGGAGGTGATACTTCCCCTCTGTGCAGCATTGGTCAGGCCGCAGCTGGAATACTGCATCCAGTTTTGGACACTACTGTTTAAGAGGGATGTAGATGGCCTGGAGAAGGTTCAGAGGAGGGCCACTCACCTGGTTAAAGGCCTATAGAAAAAACCCTACGTGGCCCAATTGGGAGACCTTAACCTCTTCAGCCTCCGTTAGAGGAGGTGATTTTGGGGTCACCTACAAACTCATTGGGGGGGGGCATCAAGAAATAGGGGATACAATGTTTACGAGGGTGCCTGTCAGTGTAACTAGAAATAATGGCCACAAACTAGAAGAGAGCAAATTCAGATTGGACATCATGAGAAAATTCTTTACAGTGAGGTTTGCCAAAATATGGAATACACATCCAAGGGAAGTGGTGCTGTCCCCTTCCTTGGAGGTATTTGAAAGGAGATTAGACAGGCACCTGTCTGGGGTCATCTGACCCCAGTACTCATTCCTGCCCAGGGCAGGGGGTCAGACTCGATGATCTAATAGGTCCCTTCCGACCTTAACATCTATGAAATTATGAAACTATACACATGGGGAAAAAATTGCAATATTTTGGATCTTTAAGCCCAGAGTGGGGGACCTATTGGGCAGAACCCTGGCACAAGTGACCAGCACCCCAGCCCCTGAATCCTCCCTGTTGGTCCAGGGTTTAATTGACCCCAGTGGGTGGTGGTCTCACACATGGCCAGGTCTCTGGCTTCATGGTGCAGGGAAGAGTGGCAGGTGTGGGCCCAGGCAAGTAGCAGCAGGTCCAGGGCGGGGGACAAGCCACGGGGTCTGGTGGGAAGGAGGCATCCAGGAACCTCTTCCCAGGGGTCATGGGTGGGGGCTGTGTAGTGGGGGATATGAATGTGGCTGCCAGGGCAAGGAGGGTGTCCATGGCCTGGTGGTCAGCATCCTCCTGCTGCTGGAGCAGGCATCCCCACTCCAGGGCTTCCATTTGGACCCAGTGGTCCAGCTGCACCCAGTCCTATGCCTCCACCAGGGTGACATCCTCCACTCACCAGGCCTGCTCCTACACCTCTTATTCCTCTGCCACCATCACCAGTAACCATAGCAGGACAGTTCAATCCCTCGTGTGCAGCTGGCACAGCACACACATCCAGAAGGCTCCAGTGGTGGGTGGTGACAACCCAGGCTCACATCCCTGCTTGGGCTGGTGGCCTCTACCCCACGTCTAGATGTTGTCCTTGCAGAAGCAAGAGATAGCTCTGGAGTAGGAGAGGCAGCCAATCAGAAGCCCTGGGCTGGGCTCAGACCAGCTCCCTAGTGGCTGGGCAGACCCAGAACTAAAGTTAGCTCTTGGTCATGCCTATATGTGCATTATTGTGTATAAACTAATTGCAACTAAATTTGATACCTGCAATTAGCTTAAGTTACTGCACAATAAGGGCACATATGTGTAGACATGCATCCGTACTGCACAGTAACTTAAACTAAAGCACATTAACACATCTCATGTAGACACACCAGCAATGGCATAAAATTATGGAATCATAGAAAATTAGCATTGGAAGGAACCTCAGGAGGTCATCTAGTCCAACCCCCTACTCCAAGCAGGACCATCCCCAACTAGATCATCCCAGCCAAGGCTTTGTCTAGCCAGGTCTTAAAAACCTCCAGGGATAGAGAGTCCACAACCTCTCTGAGTAACCTGTTCCAGTGTTTTACTACCCTCCTAACGAGAAAATGTTTCTTAATATCTAACCTAAACTTCCCTTGCTGCAACTTGAGACCATTGCTCCTTGTTCTGTCATCTGCCACCACTGAGAACAGCCTAGCTTCTTCATCTTTCAAACCATTCTTCAGGTAGGTGAAGACTGATATTAAATCCTATGTCACTTTTCTCTTCTCTAAATTAAATAAACCCAGTTCCCTCAGCCTCTCCTCAAAAGTCATATGCCCCAGCTCCCGAACCGTTTTTGTTGCCCTCCACTGGACTCTTGCCAATTTATACACATCCTTTCTGTAGTGGGGGGCCCAACACTGAACACAGTACTCTAGACGTGGCCTCACCAGTCCAAAATAGAGAGGAAGAATCATTTCCCTTGACCTGCTAACAACAATCCCACCAATGCAGCCCAGTATGCCATTAGGCTTCTTGGCACCAATGGCACACTGTTGGCTCATATCCAGCTTATTATCCACTTTAACCCCCAGGTCCTTTTTGTTCAGAGCTACTGCCCAGCCAGTCGGCCCCCAGCCTGTATCAGTACATGGGATTGTTTCTCCCTAAGTGCAGGGCTTTGCACTTATCCTGTGATTCTCAAAGAGGGCACTGACCCCTTTGAGCTTGATATAGTACTGATCTATGAGAAAAATGTGCTAGGCCTAAGGGGCAACAATGACAAAAGTCACAGACCACTCATCTGTCAGGATCACAGAAGATATTGCAGGTAATGTTGTCAAGCCTTCGTTTTCAAAAATTGGCTTAGTGACTCATCACTCAGGCCTCCTTGCTCCAGTATAAATTCTGTAATTTACATGCTGACCACTGAAAAGCATGGGAGAGCCCTGTGATTATGCAGGGTGAAGTAGAGGGATGCATCTCCAGTAGTGCTTTAGTCTCCCTATTGAAAGAATAGATGAGCTATGTGCCTCCATTGGCTAAACAGAATCAGCCTACCAACCCTGGCCATGTGAGCAGCTTGTCTTAGAAGCAAATTAAGATCTGACTTTATGTGTCTGTACTATACTTGTCTCTTGCTCTTTGGGACAGAGTGAAGACAAATTTTTAAATGAGCTGAATCAGATATAATCCTTCGCTTTGGAACAGGGGGGGAAATGAAAGCATTTAAACTTACTAGTTATCAAAAGGGGCTCAGAACAAAGACCATATTTAAATTATAATAGGCATACCCTAAAACTAACAGTGTTATTGCAAGGAGAAGCAGACCTCCTTCATCAAACCAGCAGGTAACTCAGCCAACCTCAACTTCTTGCTGATAGTTTGAAGTGTCTCTTATGCAATCCAGCCTAGCTTCCAATATGATTAAGAAGCTAGTTTGTGGTCCTGAAAAATAATCCTTGTCATACACCAAAGAAACCCTTGGCCTAAAGCCCCGATAAATTTTATCCTGGTCATTTTTGCCCCCTTTGAGACCTAATTAAATTGTAAAAAGATTTTTGAAATGTTTTCCTCCCTGTAAAATATATGCCATGCAAAATGCACTGTGATGTTTTTCACCATAATATTGTTTGGATTATCAAGGGTAAATCTGAAATATTGGGAATCCATTAGAGTTGGATATTGCTGTACTGCTTCTGTGGTGCTTCTGAGACAGTTGCTCCTACTCTGAGCCCCTATTCAAGGCAGGATTATCCCCATCCAAATCATCAGAGCCAAGTACTTGCCAGTGATGGCAATCCCACAGCTACCCTAGAGAACCAATTCCAATGAGGACTTGTCCTCAGAAAATGTTGTCAAGAAGCATGGCCTGCCTACTCACTCACACTCCAACTGTCCCACTTATAGATTTGGTATGGACAAAGTGTGACTGGGTGATCGGGATATGTTTCTCTGCAGAGTGCCATGGAAGATGTGAATCTAACAGATCAGTAGATCCAACAGAGTGTCCATTTTTAAATCAAACTCAGCATCTGTATGCAAAAGTGCCAGTTGAGTAACTAATGGGCAGTGACTAGGGCAGCAGCCCCAGGTGCTGTCTGTGGTAGGGTGAAGGGGAGGAGGTTCAAAAATACCCAAGACTTCATGTAACTGCATGCCTGCTTTGACTGGCATCATGGCAGCCAGTGCTGACTTGGGTGTTGCATAGCTGCTCAGCGTACAGCTGCCCAGCTATGCCCCTGAAAAGTATTGTGGAAGCAATATGGACATGCTCCTAACAGATGAGATCATTCAGTTCATGCTAAAAATGAAGGATACGTTTTCATTTTCTTGAATTTGGTTTGTTTTAAAAACTTACAAGACTTTCAACCTTAGGGAAAGGAAGTTGAGGTAGAAAAGATGCTTGCTGAAACCCAGGCTTAATGGGATACTGTATTTGATACCATTCCTTTAATTTTAAATGTACTAGAGTAATTTTACCATACTAGTTAATCATCATAATCTGATGCTGAGCTGCAATGCAGTGAAAAACATATTGGTGAATGAATTGAACAGCATGACACTCTGAATACCAAGGCTGTAATTTTCTAAGGCAGTTGAGACAGGCAGACAACTACTTGAAATTCAGGTGAAAGCTGGATAAATAGCTCCCTTGGACACCTTTAAAAAGTCCAGCTGAAAGACTCACATTAATGGATGTGAGAGTTGTTTGAGGGTAGCATCTCATACCCTCTAAACATTCCCTGGTTTATAACCCTGTAATAGCAATACGGGTCTGAGAAATTTTGATTTAAAAATAAAACAGAAAAAAAGTTAACACAATTGAAATGCTATAAACAAATATAGGCCTGCTTTGTTTATTGTTGCTTACTACGGGATCAGGCTTCTCTAGTAAATATTGTATCAACATTCAGGGTCAGATCCTTATCGTTGTCTAGGAATACCTTATTCCACAAGCAGTTTCACTGAAGTTAATGGATCACTCATGGATTAAGATACCACTCAGTGGGCATGTCTACATGAGATGTTTACTGTGGAGCTGACTAATTAACTCCACAGTAGATTCATAGATGGTTGGAGCTGGAAGGGACCTCTTGATATCATCAGATCCAGCCTCCCTGCACTTGGGCAGGAAAGACTGCAGGGGCCAGATGAGACTGCATCTACATGAAAAGACTCTGTGTCTACACGTTTGGTGCTATTAGGCTGCAGTAAGCTAATAAACACTGTTGTAGGTTATCCTGTGGTGGCATCATTTACTGCATAGCAACACACATATAGATGCTGACAAGGCTGGTTGGGGCACAACAGTGATTCTGCATGCTCGTGCCCCAGCCAGCCCCTCCGCAGCATGATGAGCCAGGTCGGAGAAGCCCCTGGCTGGCAGACTGAACCCCTGGGCCCCCTGCCAGCTGACACTTCTCCAACCTGGCTCAACATGCTGAGGTCCTAGACATGTGAAAATGGCACTCCCAGTAGCCATAAACTCCAGTGTGATATGCACCAGAGTGTATTGTTCCATGCTAATAGCATGTTTAGATGCATCCAGTGAAATATGAAGTAACTGGGTCTTGCTGTTAGAGCTAAATTTCAGTCAACAGAACTACTTGTGAGAGTATACGTTCTCACTGATATAAGTAAGGGTGCACAAACTAACCAATATCTACTCTGATGAATTAGCTATATAAAAAGAAGACACACAAAATGAGCAAAAGAAGCAAGGAAAGAAAAGATTTAAACAAACAAAGGCTAAACACAGGATTTTACTACTTGAGCTAAAGGAAGAAGCTGAAGAACTAGCTTTTTATTTGGCTGAAAAATATACCATTTCTCCAAATATATTTGTAAAGAAATGTTTAATAGTAGGCATTTTTCTTCATTTACTTCTAGAAACATCATCCATCTTATCTCCAGTAGGCATTAAAGTGAAATGTTAGCTGAGTTTAATGTGTGTGCCCTGTTTTTTTGCCTGTGTTCATTATGGAGGATTGTGACTTAATTATAGAGAATTTAATTAAAACAATATTTGACATTTTCTAAAAACATTGAGATAAAAGATGCGTAATAAGTGTGTTCTGTGTGTTCTGCAACACACATTCATTTGATTACCAAATAGCATTTCTGATAAAAAGTACTGCCCAGGCATATCTACACATGCGTCTGACTGCACAGTTGTTAGCACGTAGTAAATGGCTGCTCAGTTACCACTGGTACTGCACAGTCCATGAGGCACACAGGTAGTTTCCAACCCTACTGTATAGTAGCAATGAGCTATTGCGCAGTAGTTTGTTGCTACTGTGCAACAGCGTTGACATCACAGTTTGTGCCCGTCAATGCTATGTCGCCATAGTGAGGAGCTACATCACCATAGCTCATTGCTACAGCAACATAGCATCTCATGTAGACATGCCCCCTGAATTGTATGAAATGCTTTATCATAAAGCAGCCAGAGGTAAGTGGGGCTGTGGTGGGAGGGGACTAGCCCAGCTCATCTGCAAGGAGGCGGCTGATTAGGAACCAGGGAGGGTCTTGCCCCAGCCCCTACTTGGCCCAGGTCCCCAGAGGGATAGTAGAGGAGGGGAGGGGGTACTCACTGACCCCTCTCCAGGCAGGCAGGGTCCCCCAAATCCTTGGAAGAGCCCCCCTTTGCCTGGGAGTACTACAGGTGCTGGAGATGGGCCCACTACGCATGAGTGTAGTTTAAAGGGCCCTGTCAAAGGAAAAAAGCTTCAGAGAGGCTTAGGGAGTGATGCGAGATGCACAGGTGAAAGCCAGTTGTGCTCCCAGACCCCAAAGTCCCCCAGCAACCCCCAACTGCCATGGAGCCCCCCCCCCGGCCAACTCCCAACAGCAGCCGGAGGTAAGCGGGGCAATGGTGGGAGGGGACTAGCCCAGCTCAGCTGCAAGGAGGCGGCTGATTAGGAACCGGGGAGGGTCTCGCCCCACCCTGGCCCCTACTTCGCCCAGCCCCCCAGGGAGCCGTGTGACCAGAGCCTCATGAACAGGCTGCACAAACAGGCACACTTGTCTGCCTGGTGCATGAGTTAGTGCGGAGTTTGTGCATGAAGGTGAGTGGGAGGGCCTGAGGCCCTGCCTGTGCACCCCTGCCCTAGGGAATCCAGTCCCGGCCATAGCCAGCCCACTAGCGGCTTGCCATGGATGGGCATGCGCTGCACCCTGGGGGTCCCCTCGGGGTCTGTCCTCCTCAGGAACTTGTCCTCCTGCTTAATACAAATAATTATGATGTCATAGGGATAATGGAGACCTGGTGGGACTCCACCCATGACTAGACCACAGGTATAGATGGCTATGCACTGTACAGGAGAGATAGAGAGCTACACCCCCACACCTTTTGTTTATTCTATGTCAAGTAGAGCTACAAGTCCCTGAAAGCCAATATTGGCAACCAGGGAGGATGGCTGGAGACCTTCTGGGTTAAAATCCATGGGGAACACAGCACAGGGAACACAATGTGGGAGTCTACTACAGACCTCCCACCCAATCAGGAGCTTGACCAGGAGTTCATCAGGGAATTGGCTGAGGCTGCATGCTCCCGGTCCACGGTTGTCATGGGAGACTTCAACTACCCAGACATCTTGTGGGAAGAGCGCTCAGCTAAATCTGAGCAGTCGCAAAGCTTCCTCTCGTGCATGGATGACCTCTATGTGACTCAAGAAGTCTACAGGCCAACAAGAGGTAAAATGCTGCTTGACCTGGTACTGGCAACCAGAGATGACCTAATCAGTGACCTAACGATCGATGGGAAGCTGGGTGACAGCGACCACGAGCTGATCACCTTCACCATTCACCGTAAAGCTGGCAAGTCAGTCAGCAATACAGAAGTCCTTGACTTTAGGAAAGCTGACTTTGACAAGCTCAGGAGGCTTGTCGGTGAGGCCGTAAAGAACCATGACCCTAAGGGGAGGGGAAATCAGGAAGAGTGGTTGCTCCTCAAGGGAGCGATCCTCGATGAGCAATCTAAGGCTATTCTGTTTCGGGGGAAAGGCAGCAAGAGGGCACAGCATTCCCCTTGGCTCTCCAAGGAACTAGCAGACCTGCTGCAGCTAAAAAGAAAGACCTACAAAGAATGGGGGATGGGATCCACCTCCAAGGAGGAATATTCCACACTGGTCCAGTCCTGCAAGGAGGGAACCAGGAAAACCAAGACTGTAATGGAACTCCAACTAGCTACAAGTATTAAGGATAACGAAAAGTCCTTTTTCAGATATGTGGGGAGCCGGAGGAAAAGCAAGGGCAACATTGGACACCTGCTAAGCCAGATAGGACAACTGACAACTGACGCCCAAGAAAAAGCCAGCCTATTAAATGGGTACTTTGCGTCGGTCTTTCATCAGTCCCACTGGATACCCATGACCATTACAGGACAGGGAGGCCTGGGTGAGGGAGATTCCCTGCCCTCCATCAATGCTAACCTTGTGAAGCAACACCTTGAGAGGCTGGACACCTTCAAGTCAGCCGGCCCTGACTATCTACACCCCAGGGTACACAGGGAGCTGGCTAGCATCATAACCCAGCCCCTGGCATGGATCTTCGAGAACTCCTGGTGCTCTGGTGAAGTTCCTGAAGATTGGAAGAAGGCCAATGTCGGGCCTATCTTCAAGAAAGGGAGGAAAGTGGATCCATCAAACTACAGGCCCATCAGCCTGACCTCTATCCTGGGCAAGGTCTTGGAAAAGATTATCAAGGAGGTCATCCTTAACAGACGAGCTGATGACAATATCCTGAGGGATACCCAGCATGGGTTTGTTGCAGGTAGATCTTGCTTGACCAATCTCATTTCTTTCTACGACCAGGTGACCTACCACCTAGGCAAGGGAGAGGAGACTGATGTCATATATTTTGTCTTCAAAAAAGCCTTTGATCTGGTATCCCATGGTCACCTCTTGGCAAAACTGGCCAACTGCAGCCTCGGGTCCACCATGATCCACTGGCTGGGGAATTGGCTCCATGACCGGACCCAGAGGATGGAGGTTGATGGAAGTCAATTGTCATGGTGCCCTGTGACCAATGGGGTCCCCCAAGGCTCTGTCCTTGGACCCATATTGTTCAACATCTTCATTAATGATGTGGACATTGGAGTCAGAAGCGGACTGGCCAAGTTCGCCGATGATACCAAACTCTGGGGTAAAGCATCCACACTGAGGACAGGAGGGCAATCCTGGCAGACTTTGACAGGCTCAGCAAATGGGTGGACGAGAATCTGATGGTGTTCAACACCAAAAAACGCAAGGTTCTCCACCTTGGGAGGAAAAACCTGCAGCATCTTTATAGGCTCAACAGTGCTATGCTGACTAGCACTATGGATGAAAGGGACTTAGGGGTCATGATTGACCACAAGATGAACATAAGTCTTCAATGTGATGTTGTGGCTAGTAAAGGGAGCAAAACATTGACTTGCATCCATAGCTGCTTCTCAAGCAAATCCCGGGACGTCATTCTCCCCTTGTACTCGGCCTTGGTGAGGCCGCAGCTGGAGTATTGCATCCAGTTTTGGGCTCCACAATTCAAAAAGGATGTGGAGAAGCTTGAGATTGTCCAGAGAAGAGCCATATGCATGATCAGAGGTCAGGAAAACAGACCTTATGATGACAGGCTGAGAGCTATGGGGCCACCTATAAGTTTTTCCAGGGGTGTTCACCAAGATCTGGGGGAACAATTGTTCACTGAAGCGCCCAAAGGGATGACAAGGTTGAACAGTTATAAACTCCAGCAAGACCATTTCAGGCTGGACATAAGGAAGAATTTCTATACTGTCTGAGCCCCCAAGGTCTGGAATAGCCTGCCATTGGAGGTGGTTCAAGCACCCACATTGAATGCCTTCAAGAGAAATTTGGATGCTTATCTTGCTGGGATCCTATGACCCCAGCTGACTTCCTGCCCCTTGGGCAGGGGGCTGGACTCGATGATATTCAGAGGTCCCTTCCAGCCCTAATGTTTATGAAATCTATGAAATCTATGAAATAATTTCAGGACAATTACACATCCTTTGGGCATGGGCAGGAATTTTCTAGAAGGCACATCTGGGGTTCGGCATTCAAGATCAATCTTGAATGTATTACAATTTCTGTTCTTAAACCCTTTGACTTTGAAATAACAAGCACTTAACTAATCTCAGTTTGACATATTATGTAGTCACGTATCAGACATGTCTCTGTGGACAGTCCAGATTCTGACAGATACTGTGAACGGGTAACTAGACAATTTTAACTTAATGTCATGAACTGAGAATAGAGACTGAGTGTTATTCTTGGAGAAAAAAAAACTGGAACAGCACAAGTGAGGGCTTCATTTCCTCCATGGGAAATATATATCCTTTGACAAGTCAACGCGAACAAGGAGTGCTGAAATGGGTTGCTAGGCAACATTAAGCTGTAGTAAAATTAAGTAGACTATTCAAACTGAGCAGGCTGGAGGAATATATATCTTTTAAAATTCATAATATGGCTTCAAAAAAAAAGGAATATAAGCAGGTTACCATACAGAAAAAAAGCATAGAATAAATGGCAGGGAAAATTTAGGGTGTTCAGTTTTCTAACTATATGACAGAAATGGGAAAAGAGAAAGGAAGAGAAGAGTAGCATCAGGAAAAAAAAGGAGACAGTAACATTTCAAGAATATGAATAGGGAGAGATTTAAAACTTTAAACCAAGGTAATAATGGAAAAGGATAGGGGAAGTTAAAAGAGATTGAAAAATTGATTTATAAATGTACTTGTTCAATTAAAGGACTTAGTTTATACATGTTCAGTGGGATTGCTGATGTTCTTGAAGGTTTTGCTACATTAGGACTGGAGTGGAAAAACCATTAGGCATAAAATGCCTGATTAAATGCAGGAAAAGTCCTCTAGGGCACAGAATCCTCCCTTGCCAAGCATAGAAGTAGCTTCTCCCCTCTGTTTTTTTGTTTTGTTTTGTTTTGTTTTGCTCTGCTCTGCTTTTTTTAGCTAGTGTATCCATTTAGACTTGGATACAAGGATTGGCGGATATAGAATTTAGAAAAGGGGAGTGCAGATGGTGAGATGCTCCATCCAATATAAAACAACACATATTTAAAAGTAAACTAGAATCTTTATTAGGACTGGATTATTCTATTCAAGATTGAAGCAAAAACAAATATAACTTCATTGGAATGAGTTAGAAACACTGTGCAGGACAATGAAATAAGTGCTGCACTACCAGGAGCAGTGAACAGACAGCGGAATTGCAGAACAGGAGATAGCTTGATTGGTGGAACATCAAGATCATTAAAAAGAAGAGAGGGTCATTAACACTTGGGGAATGAAAAGAAGAGGTCAGGTAGATTATAATGAGCCATGTAGTCAGTTGTCTCCCTCAGCACTGCCAGCTGGAAATGCTGCTGTCACTGCCAGGCAGTTGCTTTTAAACTTTCACTAAAGCAACAATCACAATGGGGAGCCAGTGTACCAGCGCACCCCCTTAGATCTGCCCCTGGATACACCGGTCCTGATCCCTACCAATACATAAATTATATCATCAAAATCCTGTACATGTTATGGCTGGAAGACTTTGCGGACCACAGCCTCACAGTATCCCAGTGCTGTTCTTGCCCATCTGCACAAACATACTTCAATGACATTGAGTCTGGTTAACACCAGGCCTTTTAAAAGTCAGTCATTGCAATTTTTTTTTTCCATTTGGTCTATAAATTCTGCCTCCACTTATATCTGTTCAATTTCTTTTCTGTCATTAATGGTCATGACGTAGATACAGTCAGCAACAAGATGGCAGTCTCATGTTTATCTCTTCAGATTTAATAACTACACATTCATTCAATATAAACATCAAAATGGGGTTAAAATGGTACAGATTGGCCATATCTACATGTGCACTTCACTGTGAAGTAGACTAATAATAAGTAGCTGCAGAGCAAAGTATCACTATCTACACATGTGATGATATTAAGCTGTAGTAAACTAATTAACACTGTAGTAAGATAGCACTGTTTGGGACAGTACTGTCTTACATGGGTAATTTACTGTGATTAAACACATGTGTGGCTACTGACTGTGGATATAAATTGTGCCTGGTCAGCCCAGCCAGCTGGAAGCCAGATTCCTGCCTGCTGCTTAGCCACACAGCTTTGCACTTCATGCCCCAGGCAGCCCCTCCATCACCCGACACCACCACCCATGCCCCCTGCCAGCCTCGGCCTGCTCTGTCCTGGTCCAAATTGCTGCTGTCCTGAACTGATGATTTATATAAAATTAAGCCAAAGAAAAGTGATCAAAATATTGAATTGTGTAAATAGTTAACCAACTTATCGTAGAATAATAATGCATGTTTGTGAATGTATAGATTTTGGTGAGAAAAAAAAAGGCTGACTCCCAAGAAGGAAGGACGGAATGAAATATTAATATACCTACTGTGTGGGCCGGGAGCGGTCCGAGGCTTTCGGGGGTGCGCAGCGGGCTGTGTCCGGGAGCCCGCAACGGTAGGGCAGGTACTTTTGCACAACGGACTAGAATTAGGCACGGACTCATAGCGGTTAATTAAAGATTGTTTTACTTACACTGTAGGTGGTCGCGGTGCAGGCAAGAAAAACTTTCTTGAGTTGCAGTTACAGACAAACACAAGTGGAGTTTGCTAGGCTCCGCCGAAGACACACGCACGGAGTTTGCTAGGCTCCGCAAAAACAAACACAACAGAGCTCTGGATACCCTTGACGAGCGCGCAAAAACCATAGATACGTCTTAAGAATTTAACGAACGAGACGGGAAGAGGTTGGTGGTTGATCAGGCCGCCGAACTCCTCTGAGACACACACAAAGTTTCTATTACTCTGCCGCGTGCTCAGAGTCCCCACGAGATGGTTGTGGAGTCCTCTACAACTTGGGCGGAAACTGCTCAACCTTCTTATACGACTAGCAAGCCAATCACTAGCCACCACGTGGGAATAATTTAGAAACAGCCAATAGTGGGAAACAAATTTACATACGGGTGGTGGGAACTCCTTTGCACCAGGGTTTTCTCTCTGCAGCTGAGAATTGCACCGTGCAAAGAAAGCTCCATGTGGCGGGAAATAATTCTGCAGTGCCGAAGCACACACACAATCATTGGGTCATGACACCTACCTTTGAAACGTGTCATCACCTTAGGTTTAAGACAGTCACAGAAATGCAATGAGGAAAATGATTCATCTACCTTGTGCATTAAGTGTTTCCAGAGACTCAGGCAAGCTGGAATAGGATAGGCTTTGCACTTAGATGTCTAATAGATGGCACAGAATCTGACCCTTCAGACATAGTATCTTTACACAAAAGTAGCATAACTAGGAGAGGGTGAGGGAAGCACCAGCCCCAGGCACCAACTTAGAGCGGGTGCCAGAATAGCCCTCCTCTCCAGGCCCTTTGACATGACAGAAGCATTACAGCCATAAGCGCCAGGTGTGGGAACGCAGCAGTAGCATCTGGGGGTTTGGAGTCCCAGGGGCAGGTAAGATTGATCACCCTCCTCCCCCTCACTGCTCTCTACTTTCCAGTGCCCAGCATCTCCTCCTCCCACACAGAGGAGTTTTGTCCATGGTACATAATTAGTTAGTTATGCCTCTGCTACAGCCCCGTGCCTTGTACGCATACCCAGAGTAACTGAAATGTGACCTAAAACTCACTGAAGTTAATGGGAGTCTTTCTGCTGATTTCTAGATTTCTTCTGGTTTGTTTTAGTTTAGCAAGCAAGTGCCTGCATGCACTGAAGGAAAAGAGAATGTGTAAATAAGCAAGGAGCAGAGGATTTCATTTAGAACGCTTAGGTACACATCTTTATTAAATGTCTCATCACACAATTCCATTAACATTTGCACTTGGTTTATTGTTGTAGAGTGAAAAACTGAATTCATGCTTGGTCTTTAACCAGAGCTCAAATATATTTTTTTTCCCATTAGACATGCTGCCTTCTTCTATCCTTAATTTGGCACAGCTTACCTTATTGCTCTCACCTTCTTCATTTTTTTCTTTGACAGCAGCTGCAGCAGTTAGACCTGGCAGTTGCAGATCCCAGAGGCTAACCTATTGAATATATTTTTTCACTAGTAGCCTTTTTTATCGGGATGCTCAGAAAGGTCAACTTTCCTTGGAAGCTGCTGTTCAGGTTAGATTGGCCCTCTGTGAAACTGCCAAATTTTACTTTACAAGTATTCACACTTGAAAATAGATATTTTGTGACCACTCTCTAGCACTTGTGAATTGATTCGCAGCACATTTTCAGCATATCTGACAGTAAATATAGATGTTTGCCAGAAAAACAGAAATGTCAACTCCAGTCAAATTTGTAATAATAAAAAATAGCTCAGAGACAGAGGCAGAGACATTTACTGGAGACACAGTGGCTTCCCTGTTGAGAAACATGGAAAAGATTGGGGTTGATCACTTTAAAGAGGGGTTTAAATTAATGAAAGGAAATATGATAATTCTATGAATAAGAAGCAATGCTATAGAGAAAGTAAACCAAGAGCTTCTTTTTATACTGTTTCAGAGAATAAAAGTAAAAGCAATGTGTTTTACAACTAATGAAAGGGGAAAAATGTTTGTCTAATACATACGAAGCTTTGTAACTTTGCCACTAGATAGCATTGGAAAGGAGTTTAGTACAATAGTGAGAATATTCACAATTAAATCAGATAAGATAAAAAACAATTGTAAAGGATATAAAACTTTGTATTTAAGGGCAGTAGCCTTTGATGTTGCCTGCAATTTCTTGCTAATGCTTATGATGCATGTTGCATCTAAGATTTAGGCCATATCCATTTTGGTCTCAGAGGTAGCATCTACAGGTGCAAATAGTGAGACACAGTAAACTTTCACGCAGTTTGCACTGGAGTCAGCTTGTCCTGGGTGCAGTGGCTTCATGTATATCTGGGACTGCAGCAGCTAGAGCTGGGGTGGATCAGCCCTAGACTGGCAGGGGGCTCAAACCTGGGCACTGGGTGGTGTCATCAGGTGGCGGAGAGGCTGTCGGGAGCATGAGGCTGCTAAAGTGCGGGGCTGGGCAGCAGGCAGCCCCTGCACTTTAGCACCTTCAAGCCCCAGGCAGCCTTGGTTGCTGTCTGTGTGAGTGTTTTGGCAAAGTTAATTATTGCACTGTAATATCATATTGTCCTCAACTGTACTAACTTACGGCAGAGTTAATCTATTGTGCCCTAATATTGGAACTTGTGTAGGCAGTGATGATGCTTTACTGCAGAGTGAATTAGTCAACTCTGCAGTAAAGTGCATGTGTAAATGTACCCAGAGGTACTGAGATACTTTAAGGTACCTCCGTGCTTAAAATCTATATCGTGCCCAGGACAGTGACCCAGTTTGACCAATTTTAGGTCCCTAGTATTCTATATTTTTAAAGGAGTACTTATGTTTCTGTGAAAGAATGACCCAGTTTGACAGACGTGAGGCATTTAGGTGCTCTATACTCAGAATGGAAAGAAACAGGAACATTTAAAGGGTGATTTGTAAAATGTAAAGGCGGACAATGTCAAGTGATAAGCCCAGGAGTGTTTCTAAATGCCTCTCTCCAGAGCTTATGTGCCTTTTACTCACAAGCCAATACGCCTACCTTTATGTCTGAGGAAAACACCTTGCTGCTGCTGCTTTTTTGCACTCTACAGGGCTCCACTTGAAGCTAGGCATCCACAAATGCAGGAGTCATGGACCAGGAGATCATGCAGAGAGAGTAAGGCACATCCCAGAAGATCAGAGTCAATGGCTCTAGCCCCAGTTTCCAGTACGGTTTATACAATTCACATTAGACAGTCATTACTTTAAAACAAAGACAAAGAAAAAAGCCCTGGTAGCAGGGACCAGAACCAAGTATTCTTCCCTCCTCTGGGCCTCAGTCACAGGCATCCTACTTCTTGGGTTAATGCTATAATGATTTGTTCTTGAGCTAAAGGTGTGTGGCGGGAAGCATCGAATTGGAACTGGATTCAGTACTATTGACAGGAGTAAGGCATGGCAGTAGGGTGACCACCTTTTCAAAATGGAAAGGTGGGACACACGAATGCCTCTCCTCCACCCCCCACCTCCGCATAGCATGGTTGGAGTGGAGCAGAGCCAAACAGAGCGGGAGTGGATGTGGGCTCCCTGCTGTGGGCTTGGAGCTCCCTGCCCTGATGCCCTTCCCCCAGGAGCCCTGCGTCATCTGTGTACCCCTGCCCACCCAGCAGCAGCAAGGGGCACAACTCCACACCACCACTGCCACCCTCACTGTTGCTGGGTGGGCAGGGGGTGACTCTCCAAAGCAGCGTGGCCTGCACAGGTTTCCCGGAGCGAGGCCAGCAGGGTAGGGATCCCCAAGCCTGTACTGAGCAGCCTACATCTGCCCCGTCCCCATTCACAAATCTTGGGGGGAATGTGCCCCCCATACCCATTTGGGGTGCCGGTAACAGCGGGGAGCTGTCCCCTAGCTGCTGGGAATGCTGCCAGCCTGCAAAGGGAAACATGCTGTTTCCTGTGGTTTTCTGCAGTGAACAGAAAACCCAGATCCCTGCAGGATACCATGAATGATTGGACAAATGATTTCCTGGAGCCATGCAGCCTGGGACCACAACCTGATGTTCCCATTCTGGGACTGTCCCACCCAGTTAGGGATGGGCGGTTACCCTATATGGCCAGCTTATCGGATCTGGCTCCTCTGGGACGTTAGCCACCTCTCTGGCCTCCAGCCAGATTATAGTGAACCTTAGGCAAAGCCTGAGAACTTAGGGTGTGAAGAGGCATGTTTCAAAGCCTAAAATGAGGAGGCCTAGTGATCTTAGAGAACACAATTACATGTTCTAAGCAAATAGAGGCACCTACTGTGGTTTTTGGCTGGTGGAAGAGGGTGAAACTCACGGGCAGATCTGGGGGAGGGTGGCGGGGGTGCACTGGTGCAGTTGTACCCCTCTATTTTTCCTGCTCCACCTCAAGTTTAAAACCAACTGCCTGGCAGTGGCAGCAATTCTGCTGTCTGTTAGCTGCTTTTGGCATTGTAGCTCCCATTTAACAGACTTTAAGACTGTTTTTAACGGATTCTAAGAAAGCTCGATTTATTTTTGCATCAATCTTATACTGAATAACATAGTCCTAAGCCCCTACCATGCTAGTAAAGTTTCTAGTTTCTTTTTACCTGGTGAAAAATGTGTGTTGTGTTATACGTGATGATGCACCTCACCATGTGCACTCTCCACTTTTCAAAATCCTACATCCATCCATGGCAAAACTGAATTTCTTTTGCTGACTTAGGTGCCCAGCCCCACATAAATCCTACTTAGGTGCTTTCAAATCTAAATTGGCTTGTATCCCTGTCTTGTATAGAGGCAGGATTCTGAGGTAGATAAGGCACTGGTATGATCTAGTTTGGTAACTCCTACATATTCATTTACTATCTGCAGCAGTCCTAGACCTCATTTCAGAATTTGAGCTTCCACAAAGCATCTTGCACAAAGACATATGCTTTTGAGTGATGGCCATCTCACTTTGCAATGGACAAGATATAATATGCTAAAAATAAAAGAAATTCACAAAACTCTGACAAGGGTCTCAAACACAAATCCAGCATCAAAGACATAGGTATGTTTGATGCTGCCGGCTCATCTTTCACACTAATTTATCAATTAGGAATGCTCTGTATGTTATACGATGATCTGTTCTGTGGGGAAACTATCAAAGGCATAGGCAAAGAGATCAAAGATAAATTTTAATTTAAATTATCATGAAGGGTGCCATATTTTACTTAATTTTTTATGTCCACGTTTTCAGTTTACAATGACCTTGCCATACAGAACCCCATGAGAAAGTATTTTTTTCATGAAATGGTGCCTTTATATCAAGTGTCTGAAGTACTCTGATGCATCTCTAACAGCTCCTCATCAAAAGAGAAATTATAAGAATTATTCCTATGGGGAAATGACCTCCTGCTTCTTTAAGACTGAAACCTTATCAGAATAATGACCTGTTAATTGTACCAGCTGACCTTTTAAGAGATGTTTTAATGGAACTTAACAACAGCCACTGGGCCTCTTCTTGTTGCTACTGCAGTCAATAGGAATTTTGGTATTTATAGTCAAGTAGTGTTGCAGTTATTCCAGACTTACCCAAGACAACCCATCTCTCCAAAAGATGACCAGAGGCTTGGTTCAGTAGCAAAAGTTGGGTAAGTTTATTGTCAGCAGGGCAAAGACTTGGCGCACACAGACTTCAAATTCTAGTGAATTCTGCATTGCCTAGAACAATACAAGGTCCCAAGTTTCCCAGCTCCCCTTTTATAGAGATCAACCCACATTACTAAGCGAAACATGTTAATTACAAAAATGCTTGCTTTCAGCAAACACGTTTTGAAGAATCTGTGTATTACATTCCATTGGTGTCTCGGGTCATCCCGTACCTGTCATACATCCTTATCTATGTTGATACCGTTCCTTCTTAATCCTATGGATACTACACCACCCAGTGCTTGCTTTGCCTGCTCTCATCATTTCTTTTCCTGCCAATATTGCATATCCTGTACATTTCCTGTTATCTTGTCATCCTGATGCAGACAATATCAGCCTGAAGGTACATATTCTATCTTAAGCTTGTATAAGCAGTTTGGGTATCAGTCACAGCTCCAGTGAGGTCTGCCTAGGTCACTACTTTAGCAGAAGCCTTCATGTAAGCAGTATATATACAGTGTAATAGGCCTACAGCACTGAACTTCATAGGAACAGGAATGAGATTATTCTGATCACAAATATATATTTGACCAGAAATTCCATCATGGAGATGATAAGATCTTCCCCAAAAAAGTCTCACTTAAGCTACATACATACTTACGAAGTTTCAATATTAATGAGCTATCATTTCTAGACAAAAATGTTATCATCAAATTCTCAGCTTTAAACTTTATTATATCAAGTACACCATACGTAACGTATTAAGTTAAGGATGTTATGTATTACATGACACTCAGCACCCTGAACTCGTATTGAGATTCTAGAGAGATTAGATTGCTTGGTGCCTCACAGAATCTAACCAATAATCTTCTATGTGACCCTTTTCTAGCCCAAACATCTGAAACAAGAAAAACGACTACCACTTAGCCCAAATATTTACCTTTCAAAGTCATGCTGCTTTTTCTTCTCTTGCTTGCTCCTTATTTTCAGTTGCAGTGCTAAACATTTAATTTAGGTACTCTCTTTTTTTCTTGCACCACTACTCATAACAATTCCAACATTGCCCAACTAGAATTTCTTATTTTACCTTGCTCCTGTAATCTTGTTTACAGCTTCCTGGGACATGAAATAACATGGACAATCTCTGTTGAGTTTTCTCCAAAATCTGCACAACATGATACTTTTGGTTTGTAAATGATGATGGGCATTCTGAATAGAGAAGGATTCTGCCTATAAACCTCCTATGATGGAATGACTCATCATTACCGTTATGTTTCTTTTGACATTTTTGTTAATGCTGAATGAAGCGGCATCTGTTTCTTAATAGCGGATCCAAAGAAGAATCACTGCGATACTTTTCTGAGGTTATACTTTCTATTGTTAGATTCCAGTCCTCTTTGACAGGTCTATATTGTCTGGTGTGTTTTTAAACACAACTTGTAATGCCACTTGATCTGGGATTTAGCTTATTAAAAGGCTACAGATGAACTATTATTTATTCAGCATTCTTTTTTGTATAATGGCACTGGTATGCATGACTCTTTCCAGACATCTATTAGGACAAGGGGAAGAGAAGGAGAAAGGATATGCCTGGGATTAATTTTCTAATTTAGAACTCAAGGCATCTGGATTAAATTCCTGACTTTGCAACACAATTCTTGTGAGAAGTCACTTTATTCCTGTGGTACACATGGGTTACACATGGGCACAGAGAAATTATCCTACCTTTTGTCTGACTTGACTATTTAGAGGGTGAGCTCTTCCAGAGGAAGGCTACCTCACAATGTATGCATGTATAATGCCTAGCAGAGCTAAGACTGTCTAGTTAAGATAAGGTCTTAAGTAATACTGCAGTACACATAATTAATAAGGCCCTTTCTTCAGGATCTTTTTGTTTTATAACAGAAACCTGGATGCCTACGGTCAGGGATGACCTAGTTAGGGAACTTTTGGAGAGGCTGGATGTGTTTAAATCAGTAGGTCCAGATGCTCTTCACCCAAGAGTGCTGAGGGAATTGGTGGGAGTCATAGCGGGGCCCCTGGCACAGCTCTATGAGTGCTCGTGGGGCACTAGCCAGGTACCAGAGAATTGGAAAAGGGTCAATGTGGTCCCAATTTACAAGAAGGGGAGAAAAGAGGACCCCGGCAATTATAGGCCAGTCAGTCTTACCTCAGTCCTTGGGAAGACCTTTGTCCCTGGACGAGGGTACCAGGGTGGATGTCATCTTCCTGGACTTTAAGAAGGCCTTTGACATGGTTTCCCACCACATTCTCTTAAAAAAAAACTTGGTGACTGCAGCATTGATGCCTACACAGTCAGATGGGTGGCAAACTGGTTAGATGGCCACACCCAGAGAGTGGTTGTGGACAGGTCATTTTCGACCTGGAGGGATGTGGGCAGTGGAGTCCCCCAGGGCTCGGTCCTGGGGCCTGTACTGTTCAACATATTTATCAGTGATCTGGGTGTGGGTGTGGAAAGCAAGGTGTCCAAAGTCACTGATGACCCCAAGTTGTGAGGTGAGGTGAGCATGCAGGAGGGGAGGGACAGAATCCAGCTAGATCTAGACAAATTACAGGGGCGGGCAGATAAGAATATGATGGAATTCAATGCAGACAAGTGCAAGGTGCTACATCTAGGGAGAAGGAACCAGCAACACACCTATAGGCTGGGAAACACCCTTCTTGTCAACACGGTGGCAGAAAGGGATCTTGGAGTCATTGTCAATACAATAGCCTCCAAGGTGTCTTTTTTTGTGGACAGAGAACTGTATTCAAAAATCAAGGAAGCTTGTGTTCTATTTCTGGGTCTGCTACTGGGAAGATCTTGCAGAAGCCATTTCTCACCTTTTTGTGTCTATATCCCCAATGTACAAAATAATTATAACAATATAACCTCTTTTGTGAAGATCATATATATATATATATATATATATGAAAGAAGTTCACATATGTATGAATATGTTTAAATGTTAGTAATTAATAGAAGCAATATTCTATGGCCAGAATTATATCAGTGTGATAAATATATTTGTTGGCTCACCATGATTTGATCTAATTCCCAGAAATGTTGTTTAAGAAAAGCAATACTTCTAGGAATGTTATTGCAATGATTGCCTTTTTAGAATCATGAACCTTTCCTAAAGTTCCCTGATACAGGACCACCATTTTTGGGATGTACGAAAATGCCTGGGGGTAAATAAAAAAGGTAACTCTCTGAAGTAACAAGATGCTAATAGGCAATTAGTGCTCATTATCCCTAGGTGTTTATTACCCTGAAGAGTTTATGATTCATTGTGGGTGCATAAGTTGCATGCATGGGAGTGTAGCGATGTAGGCAGTGGAGTGAATGTACCATCTGAAGAAAAGACTACACTGAATGCTGCCTGGTAACTCTTTTTTATGTGGTGTTTTCTGTTTGTGTTGTGTGTTAGCTGAAATTCCCTCTGCAGAACAGGGGTGACATGAAGAGTTCCTTCTGCAAGCTAGTTAAGCCACCAAGAACATTTTTCCTACAACATCAATCTATTTGCCTTTGTTGAAACTCTCAAATATACAAAAGTACAGGCAATTATTACTGTGAGGCTCTGATGAATTGCATCTGTGTGTTTGCTTTACTAAAGCTGTGGGTTTCTACAGCTCACAGGGAACAACTGTATTGAACAGGGGAAAAAAACTCCCTCTGGCTGTCTCATCTCATTTCAGCACTTGCCAACCTGCCACTAGTTTTCTTCTCCCTGTTCAAAGAACTGCTTATAAATGCTTGTTTTAAAAAGTGTGTATCTTTTTCATCTTTGTCTTCAGAGAACTGTTCTTATCTATAGCTATGAAAGCTGTGTTGTCGACCTTTACAGACAAATCCATTAGCTATGTGAGCCATTGCCACCTCACACCCTCACTTTGAGAATGATGACAAACTCTATTAATCACCTACATTTTCATGTTTTCTTTCACATGACCCTGTTCACATGGGCAGAACTCCCCTTCAGAGTCCACAGAGTCCTGGCTTGCTCTTCCTTGAGATCCCTTTGCAAAATCCACTGCTGCTGCTCTACCTACAGAACGCTCCGTCTGTCAAGATG